>NW_022280402.1:0-33017 GCF_004355925.1 Anarrhichthys ocellatus
CAACACATGAATTGCCTTCTGGTATTTTTCTGAAATTCTGGATCTAAACATGCAAAATAACTTTACACAAGAAGATATTTACATCAGCAAATAAGCTAAACTTAAACGGTAAAACCAACACTATAAAGCTGGGTAACGTCAAAATATTAACAGAAAGCAACGTATCTTGAATGTTACAACCTTCCAATAAATCACCTTAACGTGGTTTAGGGCCGTGTGTGTGACCTGTGACCTGTGTTCTCAGACCAAGAATTCACTGACCATCTGAAAAGAGGTGTGGCAGCTGGGCCGAAAACAGGGAAACCGGGGCCCCTTTCTGGAGCCAGACCTGGGAGTGGAGCTTGCTGGTGAGTGTCAAGTCAAACAGGGTTTTTCTTTTATGTAAATAGATGAAATATAAAGAACTGAAAAATATCAAAGCTAATTGTAAATAAAATAATAAGTAAAGAAGTTTGTAAAGTAATTAATACTGACAATCTGACTATTCAGAAAAGAAATAGGGAGGAACCAATCTGGCTAGAAATCTAGATAAGCAGACACGCAGTGACACGCCGGACAAACACCGCAAAAAAAGAGATCGCATGGTATTGAGATGTGCGATATGACTGTGCATCACTGAAGAGTCTAACAGTCCGGAGAGGCAGCCGGTAACAGAGCTGAACTTTGCAACAACTGAGAGACTTTGTAGCTGACGTGAAGATCACTGCCGTCACCGGTTGGTTAGTATTACGTCACGGGGATCTGTAGCAAATACATACGGCGATAATTTAAACCGTTGGTGTACGATATCGCGCTTTGTTTATGATTGATTATCCGGTAATGTTTTCTATCTGGTTGTAAATCATATGATGGTGGAAGCACGGTAGATGGTGATAGTTTGAGTTTTAATTGTTTGCTGATGGTATAATAAGTACATCCTGGTTCACTTTTGATCACTAATTGTGATGAAATGAAGTATAATATATTACATTACATTACATAATGTAATGTAATTACATAATGTTCAATAAATATGAATCTTACTGTACCATGAGGACAATTACATTCCAATCATTTAGCAGACGCTTTTATCCAAAGCGACTTACAATAAGTGTATTCAACATCGGTATTCAAGAGAACTACTAGTCACCAGAAGTCATAAGTGCATCTCCTCTCTTCAAACAAGCATCTAAGAGCATAAACCAGAGCCAACGTACAGTGCAGAAACAAACAAATGCAATAAGTGGCACAAACTAATATGAATACAATAAGTGCAATAAGCTAGTATGAATACAATAGATGCTATAAGTGCTAAGTGGAAGGCTCAGGGTAGGCCTTCTTGAAGAGGTGAGTTTTCAGCCTGCGCCGAAAGATGGGCAGCGACGCCGCTGTCCTGACGTCAGTGGGGAGTTCATTCCACCACTGTGGGGCCAGGACAGAAAACAGCCGGGACCGGGTCGATCGGCCGTAGGGACCTCTGAGCGACGGGGCAACCAATCGCCCCGAGGCAGCAGAGCGAAGTGGTCGGGCGGGGGTGTAGGGCTTGACCATGGCCCAGAGATAATTACTTACCTGGTGTTAAGTTATGGCAGCAGTGAACATTAACTGTATGTGCTTTTAAATACATCAGAACATATTTAGATTATAGAATGTGGCACTGGTGCTTTATTACTTAAACCATCATGAATGCTTTGCCTGTTTACATTAATTTGTATATTGAATATGTGTTTTGTTTTCTGTGTTTTTTTCTATTTAAAGGTTTTTTTTAACCTACACTACACGACGCTACAGTAAGTGGCTTAGTGATGAAAAAACTACTATGCTGAACCTACCAAAATAAAAGGAAAAAGAAAAGTTGTTTGGTCATTGAGTGAAATCCAGTTAGAAATCCTTTGGGTAGACTCATCGATCCTTCTCAAGTGGGGAAAGTGCACATGTTAACAACATAACTTGACAGTGAGGGTCTGCTTTCCGGGACATGAGACATATGCTTCGACCAGGAACAACCCGAAAAATCTACATTGAGCCGCTGCCCTATGGGATATGCGAAGGGGTGATTGGGTAAAAGGGCTAAAAGGGATTGTTTCCTGTGTGAGTTTTCATGTGTACCTTTAGATCTCTGTTGCGCATAAATCTTTGATCACAAACTGAGCAGCTGAAAGGTTTCTCTCCTGTGTGGATTCTCATGTGTTTCTTAAAACTTTTGTTATGTTTTAAATTACAAACTCGGAACAAATTTATGATTGAAGGATTGCCTCCACACGGCTCTCAATATGGCAACAAGGGTGCAACAGTTCACAACATTTTCTTCCAGGTGAGCGTGCCCCGGACTCCTCTAGAAAACCAACACTAACTAGAAAATAAAAACTCAATTAGTCTACTGGATCAAACTAAAGACAGTACTAAGCTCCCTGACAACGTGAGGCGGCGTCATATGAAGGCAAATCAAACAGCCGCACGCGTATTTTACTTTGACGAGTGCTTTTACATCACTCCGCAAGCAAAATTCACTCTCGCGAAACTTTAACCTGCTCGCTTGGGAAATTTTAACCTGCTCGCTCGCAAATAGTTTTTCTTTTTGACAGTAAGTGGGCGGACCCAGTCTCCATTGTATCTCTACATCTAATTGGTTACAATCCTCGTCTTTGGATAGACCGGATATCACTCTGATGCAGACGCTAGTTCTGATAGAGGTGGTTTCAATCCACCACTAAACGCTACATCTCAGGATGTTCTACATTTGTCTGACAGGTTTTGTAAACTTTTCAAACTGTAGAGGCTGATGAAATACAAATTATGTTAAGAGTGTTTTGAAATACAATAATTAAAAATGTGTTTCTCTCGTAAATGGAGTCAAGCTACTCAGATTGGTTAAATTCACTCCATCATTCTATTACAGACAATATGTGTTTGATACTCAAACCTCTTGTGACAAACAGCTCAAAGAAACTCTTTGATCTTAATTGATTAAAGCATGATGTGATCATATTTAATCATACTGTTGTGTTTACAGAAGCGATATAATGTAGTTGTATATAATATGAGCGCGGGAGGGAGTTTCGCAGTGATTTGACAGTGATTTGCCTTCAGAGCGTCAACTTAAACAAAGCATGGATCTCTCAGAGCAATCAAGGTTTATTGTGTCACTGATCACAAGCGGGGGCTAATTGTGTGTGAGGACAGCGTTATGTGCCATTTGGTGTGTCAGATTTACCTTTTGTATACAAACAGGACCACTAAAGCCGGTTGTCTCTTGTATGAGTGATTATGTGTGACTTCAGAGCTGACTTGTGCCGAAATCTTTTATCACACACTGAGCAGCTGAAAGGTTTCTCTCCTGTGTGGATTCTCATGTGTATCTTTAAAGGTGACCGCTGGTTAAAAGATTTCTTACACACTGAGCAGCTGAAAGGTTTCTCTCCTGTGTGGGTTCTCATGTGTTTCTGTAAATGTGAACCCTGCTTAAAAGATTTCTTGCAAACTGAGCAGCTGAAAGTTTTCTCTCCTGTGTGGATTCTCATGTGTGTTTGTAAATGTGAACACTGCTTAAAAGATTCCTTACAAACTAAGCAGCTGAAAGGCTTCTCTCCTGTGTGGATTCTCATGTGTATCTTTAAAGTTGAACCCTGTTTAAAAGATTCCTTACAAACGGAGCAGCTGTAAGGTTTCTCTCCTGTGTGAATTCTCATGTGTCTCTTTAAAGTTGAACCCTGTTTAAAAGATTCCTTACAAACTGAGCAGCTGAAAGGTTTCTCTCCTGTGTGGGTTCTCATGTGTGTCTTCAGATTTCCACTCTTGCCAGTTGTTTTCCCACACTCGGAGCACATAAATAGTTTCTCACCAGCACTACATCTTGAATCACTGACATGGACTTCATCAGGTTTCAAAGAGTTTAAACCTGACTGAGGTTCTCTGGTCTCCTTCCAATTATCACTGCCATCAGTGACAGAAGAGTTTCCATTGTCATCAGTATCTGGTTGTCTATCTGGACCTGACTTCCTGTCTGCTTCTGGTCCTCCACAGTCCTCTCCATCAGCATCTGTTTCCATCTGTTCAGTTTGGCCGTGATGAAGCTGTGAGGACTGAGCTTCCTCTTCATCATCTTCACTCTTCACAGGAGTGAATGAGAACTTGACATCTGCCTCCTCCAGACCTTGAAGCTGCTCTCCCTCCTGACTGGTCCAGAGTTCCTCTTTAATGTGTGGGGGCTCTAGGTCCTCCTGTTCCTCTTTAGTGTGTGGGGGCTCTGGGTCCTCCTGTTCTTCTTTAATGTGTGGGGGCTCTGGGTCCTCCTGGTCCAGACCGGAGCTCCACTCCTGCTGCTCAGGGGGAACCTCTTCTTGAACCACCAACAGCTGCTGGACATCTGCAGGAAAACAGTAAACACACACAGAGACGTTACAAAGAAATATTAGTGTTGAGCAAATAGTCTCCTGTAGATACACTTTTATTTCCTGCCATCATTCCCTCTTACACTCCCTGTGCACAGTTACCAAACAGACATGCCGACACAAATTGTAAAGACACAACGCACCAGCAGCAATGAGGTCATCAATAGTTTACATGGTAAAAAAGTGTGGCACTATCAACATTGTTAAGTATTCAAAGAACCTGCATCCTGCATAAAGTCCGGCTGAGATTTGATCATGTGAGCAGTTATAGTTGACCAATGTACGCTGCACCCCCTTTCCAGTGTATCAATGGACCCAGACAATATAATATTTTAATAAACTCTTATGTGACCATGAACATAGGAATCATTTTAGAATTCAACACACTGCAAAATCCACTTGGCGTTGCTAAAGAGAACAAACTTTACTTTAAGTGTAAATATTTTCTGTCATCTAGAAGCTGAGAGAACAGATCAGAAGAAGAAAAAAAAAAAAGGTTCATTGAATCAACCGAGTCTCACTCCAAACTACATAGAAACGTTATCAGCCGGAGCATGAACAGAATTAAAGCTGCAAGCAGCATTGATGGGGCATATTCACGGACATCGAGGGTACTGGCAGGACTCTGGTTGATGCGGCCATGCATTTCTGTGACCATCATACATTGCGTGTACGAGTTAAACAGTAATTCATGTGTCGACCAATGGCGTAGCCAGGTCATTTTGCCAGTCTTAAGCTTTGAATGTTTTGAGTATACCTCCAAAAACAATCACAACTGGAAGCCTGTAAAATTGACAAAAAACTGAATGTGTGAATGCGCTTCAGTGTTAGTAACACTGTCAAAGTAAATGCAGGTCGTTTGTTTGTGCAGGTAGCTCTGACAATCACTGTTGAGTCATTTTCGCAAATTCATTTGAGAAAAACATTTTCATAGCACCTTAAAAACTTCAGGTCAGGTATTATTAATTTCCAGCAACCCTCAAATCAAAGAATAAAGACACTTTACACACAATTTAGGTGTATTTCCCTTTAACTCACGAGATGAAGGTATCATTTTTTTTACTTATTGGAATATAATTCATTTAATCTTATTTCCATTATGCAATATGCATACTTTGTTGGCATCTTATTTTGAAAACCGGATGTTCGTCTGTAGAAAACAGGAAGTTGTCTCACGTTAATCTTTCCGCTAACTTTGCAAAGTCCTTCGCTCGCTCCCGATCTGTGCCGTTTGGTTGCGTTTACCGTAAGTTTCAGCGTATAGGTGCACTAAAATTTAAGTGTCTGCTGAGTTGACCACGGAGATCTGAGTGTCTGCTGACTTGACCGCAGTGACTGCCTTGCGTGCCAAATTTCAAAATATTACCAGTATCCCAGGCACCTCCTTTTCTCGATGAAAACGTACGATAATAATAATAAACATCAGAAGATCAATAGGTCCTCCGCTCCGACTACGTCGGTGCTCGGGCCCTAATTAATAAAGTGAACCAACCTGCTCTGTGTAACCGCAGCTGAGGGTTGAAAACAGCATCCAGGAGTTTCCGTTGTCGCTCGTTCTGCTCTTTTAAAGCAAAACGTTCCTCCTCGTACTCTGCTATCGTTCTTTCAAACAGATCAAATATCTCTTCAGCAGCCGCAGTTAGTCGCTGGTTGACAAAACATCTCAGCATTTGGACTTTAGACATTTTCACTAAACCACAGAAACGTTTCCTCCAGACAAACTCCGGAAGATATACCGAGACGGACTGTTGTGCGTTAATAAAAGGTCCGAGTAGCACCAACAAGCTTGTGAACATTTAGTTCCACATGTAGATACAAACGTATGTGAAGACCGTAACATTTGTACTTGTATAATATAATTGATAAAATATATACTATTATAACGAAGCATAATAACTATTTAAACATTAACGTACCGTTTTGTCGTTTCCATTTCTACACCGTTGTATGTATTTAATGTTCAACACTATGATATTATACTGTATATCACAGACAATTTTATTCTTTGCACAGAAGACAAGCTACATTTTTTCATTCCAAGTATAAATGAGCTGAAACTGAATATCATCTCTATAAGAGCCAGGGTGTATAAAACAAACAAAACTCCAAAACATCTCTCTATATATAGTAAAAGAGCTCTAATGACAGAATTTCATTATCTACTCTCTATTTTGGGTCAAGATTGTAACTTTAATGCTGATGCAAGTGTTTTTATTAACTTGTTTTGTACTTTATATAAATGTGAAATTCACTGAACTAGCAGAATTTTACTCTGAAATGATTATTTACTGCTCTTATGGCAAATAATAAGTGAGATAAGCACAATTATTATTTATTTATTGTTTTATTTATTTATATTTTATTCTATTGCATCAGTTATTAGATGTTGACTAACTGGAGCTCTTTATTGAGTTCATTTTGAAGGAAAATAAATACTTCAAGCATTTCTTTCC
The DNA here is from genome assembly GCF_004355925.1 of Anarrhichthys ocellatus. Lineage (NCBI taxonomy): Eukaryota > Metazoa > Chordata > Actinopteri > Perciformes > Anarhichadidae > Anarrhichthys > Anarrhichthys ocellatus. The sequence goes on from NW_022280402.1 coordinate 6,824, forward strand.
CCTCAAGATGAATACCGCATTAAAGAGATTTTATTTTCTTTCATTTAGTGAATGAAGTTGATATTCACTGAATGCAGGAAAAACCTGCATCCAGCTTATTGGTGCATTAGCGCCACCTTCTGCTCCGGAGAGTGGATCAGACAACAGACTGACATTATTTCATACAAAACAAAACAAACATCAAAAAATCTCCACACATACCACATTAACCTATATTTTATCCTCCATGTTTTACACTATAGTATGTCGAGTCATAGTATAACATGTCAAAAAAAAGTCATAGTGAAGCATGTTTTAAAAAGTCTAAGTAAAGTATGTTGAAAAAATAATAATATAGTATGTTGACAAAAGTCATAAAAGTTATATTATTGTATGTCAAAAAAGTCATTAAAAAGGTAATTGTACAGTATTTCATTAGAAATGTCATCATATACTTTGTCATAAAAATGTCATAAAATGTGTATCAACCTATGTCATAGTCTACGTAGCCTATGTCAATGTCATATACTGTATATATATATATACACACACACAGCAGTATGTACATAAAGTTAATATATATACTGTAATATATACTAATTACAGGTAGCTCCATCAGCAACACATTAATACATTCAATGGTGTATTGTATTAGTATATGCAAATACTTTGTACTTTTACTGAAGTAAAATCTTGAATGCATGACTTTTATTTCTGATAGAGCCTTTATACACCTTCTATTTTTTTTTTTACTTAACCTCATATAACTACATTTTAATTATATTTTGTGTTTTTTTTTTTTTTTTTAAAGTCTAACAAACATCCAATGTGTTGAGAACCAGAAACAGCACACAGCAGTCGTACTTGAAAATAAATGAACTTTATTTATGTCATTGTCTCGTTTCTTTTTTGGTCTTTTCCGTGTTTTTTTTTGTCTCCTTTTTCTCCGTTGGTCCGACTTGAAGTGTGTCGTACCTTTGAATCTTTCACATACACACCGGACATCATTCACATAAAAAAAAAAAAAAAAAACATCACACATCACATAACAGAAGGAATAAATAACATATGTACAGGTTAGACGATGTTGTTTTAAAGAGTCCTGGGACGGCAGCGTCTTATTGCTCTGGATCCTGAGGTGGTCTTAGAAGCACTTGCGGTGGACGATGCTGGGACCGGCCTCGTCGTACTCCTGCTTGCTGATCCACATCTGTTGGAAGGTGGAGAGGGAGGCCAGGATGGAGCCGCCGATCCAGACGGAGTACTTGCGCTCAGGAGGGGCGATGATCTGCAGAAGAGAAGGAAATCATTTATTTTTTATTGCCTGATAGCACTTATAATAATCATATCGTAACAGACGGGAGGATGACACCACTGACTCAGTTATCACTCAGTCAGCCGATATATTCTAAAACTAATTCTTCAGACACTTCCACTGGCTGTTTGAAAAAGCTAACAAAGCAAGAAACACAGCAGACCATATTTATCATTTACTGTAAAAGACAAAATAGTTTCACTGCAAGGTCCATTGAAGAGCTGTTCTCCTGTTTGATTTTAAGATGAGATGAAACTTCAGTTATCCTTCTTCAGGGAAAGTGTTGTGCAGCAGTTGCAGTACAAAGTAGGAGAAAGTGTAAATATACAATATCAATAAACATAAATTAAAAATGCACAATATCCCAAATATACACACGGTCAAGGTAAGGATAATATGTTTTCATCAGCAATGGTATTGTAGAGCACACTAAGAACTTCTAGTCCAGGCTAAATTCAAGAAAATGAACTTTCAAAATGAACTCCAGTCTCAAAAGCTCCACAACAGCCACGAAATGGCCTTGAGGGGAGAATAGTTGGTCTTCAAGGTGAAGAATGAACATCAGCTGAGCTTCAGCTGAAATAATTAGTCCAGTAACTGATCCGTCGCCAGAAAAATGTGCTGGCAATAACTTTTAAAATCGAGTAATCATTTAGGTACTTTATCAAGCAAAAAGAAAAAATGACAAATATTCTCCGCTTCCAGCTTACTTTTTTGATTTTATTTCCTGTTTTATATAATTGTAAATTGATTATCTTTGATTTTGGACCATTGATCGGATAAAACAAATACTTTGAAGAAGTCTCAGAGAACGTTTTTCTCTATTTTACATTTTAAAGACGAAACAATTAATCAGAAATGAAGATGACCCTTAGCTACAACCGTGATTTAAACATTTTTTTGATTATATTAAGATACTGTAGCTTTTTGTACTTCTCTTCATTAACTAAATACCGGCTTCCTACAATTCTAAATCCCATCTGCTTCACTATATGACCAAAACTATGTGGACATCCCCTGTTTGGTGTTGATTGGTCGGTACAGAGCCATTTTGTAATGAACCACAACTCTTATAATGGAAAGTCTTCTGTTGGCCTCATCACTTAACATCAGTGTTGGACTTCGCTGATGCTCTTGTGGCTGAATGGGAGTCAAAATCATGTGGGAAGTTTTCCCAGAGGAAGAGTTGAGGCTGTTACAGCAGCAGATTAATACCCCTGGTTTCAGAATTAGATGTTGAACTATCACTTATGAGTGTCATTTTCAGGTGTCCACATACTTTTGGTCATTTAGTGGATGTACGATTCAGTCGAGGGTGACGTAGAGTTGGTTACCTTGATCTTCATGGTGCTGGGAGCCAGAGCCGTGATTTCTTTCTGCATGCGGTCAGCGATACCCGGGTACATGGTGGTGCCACCGGACAGCACGTTGTTGGCGTACAGGTCCTTACGGATGTCAATATCGCACTTCATGATGCTGTTGTAGGCGGTTTCATGGATACCAGCGGACTCCATACCTGCGGCAGAGAGATGCAGGTTAAGAAAATGACAAGATTTCGGAGCGGAAAGCTGCTGCTGTGATGTCTTCACTCATCATGCCAGGATGCAGTTCTACTCACCGATGAATGAGGGCTGGAAGAGGGTTTCGGGGCAGCGGAAACGCTCGTTGCCAATGGTGATGACCTGACCGTCGGGCAGCTCGTAGCTCTTCTCCAGGGAGGAGGAGGAGGCGGCGGTGGCCATCTCGTTCTCAAAGTCCAGAGCCACGTAGCAAAGCTTCTCCTTGATGTCGCGCACGATCTCACGCTCAGCTGGAAACGAGGAGGAAATATCAGACTTTGTAAGCAGGCGGCTGTGGCTCAGCGGACACAGCGTCCTTTAATCACAAGGTAGGCGGTTCGATCCCAGGTCCTCCATGTCAACGTGATGAAGTGTCCTCGTAAAAGACACTGAAACCCAAGTTGCTCTACGGGCGCTTTACAGCAGCACACTGCTCTTAATGCTTAGGATGGGTTGAATGGCCAAAATTCATGTATGTACCTGCATGTATATTATGATTGTAATCTTTAAATAAGAAACTTTAAAATCTCTCAAACATATTTTTGTTAGAGTAACTGGAGGAAAAGGGTTCATGTCTACAGCTAACGTGCTTCTGGAGTTCAGGTCTTAAAATCAAATTGAATTGATGTGTTTCGTGTTGCCGTGAAAGCGCTTACCGGTCGTGACGAAGGAGTAGCCGCGCTCCGTCAGGATCTTCATGAGGTAGTCGGTCAGATCGCGACCAGCCAGGTCCAGACGCATGATGGCGTGAGGCAGAGCGTAGCCCTCATAGATGGGTACGTTGTGGGTCACACCATCACCAGAGTCCAGCACGATACCTGAGAGCAGAAAAACGACAATACTCTCAATTACAAGTTCTTGTTCAATATTTTATTTATTACTGCAACACAACATTTCTGCCCTGATGTCTAGATCAGGTGTCACCGGCTATAAAGTTGGTTTATTTCAGTGATTTACTTCTATAGTTAGTTAGTATTTCAACTAATAATTCCCAGAGACGTCTTCAAATGTCTTCTTTTGTCAGACCAACAGTCCAAACCAGAATATATTCAGTTCACATGATGTAAAATGGAGAAAAGCGATAAAACACAACATAAGAGAAGCTGAAAAATAGATATGTTTGTTTTTTTTGGCAAATTCAGTTAATTAAATAACTGGACAATCAAGAAACTAAATCAAATTGATGCACAAATCGTGTAAATCACATGTTGATCGGTCAAAACATTATTTAAAAATGAACACTGGGCTTTTAAAGGAATGTGCATTTCACTATGTGTACTTGTAACTGTCTCAGAAAAGTTCTGCGTATTCTTTTGTCCACATTTTCCAAATACAACCAGATATTATTTAAGGAGTAGATATATGGTTCTAAATGCATTTCTATCTAAAGATACCGCTCCAGAAGTTATAATCCTTGACCTCTTGAACACACGGAGGCGGCAGACTCACCGGTGGTACGGCCGGAGGCGTAAAGGGACAGCACGGCCTGGATGGCCACGTACATGGCGGGCACGTTGAAGGTCTCGAACATGATCTGGGTCATCTTCTCCCTGTTGGCCTTGGGGTTGAGCGGGGCCTCCGTCAGCAGGGTGGGGTGCTCCTCGGGGGCCACGCGCAGCTCGTTGTAGAAGGTGTGGTGCCAGATCTTCTCCATGTCGTCCCAGTTGGTGATGATGCCGTGCTCGATGGGGTACTTCAGGGTCAGGATGCCCCTCTTGCTCTGGGCCTCGTCGCCCACGTAGGAGTCCTTCTGACCCATACCGACCATCACGCCCTGAGGGGAGGAGGATGTTTTATGACTTCAAGATTACTTTAAGTCCACCGCCATTATATTCATCCTCTACAACTCTACTCCAGTTTACAGGGCTTTACTCCAAGAACTTTTTCAGCTATTCTTCCTGATATGAACAACACTGAGAGCTTTGGTCCCAAATTGTAAGTTGCAACACATTTTATCTGTTGTTTATGTTCCTTATTTGTATGAATGTATCTGCTGCCTGTGGCCCTGAGCTGATGTAGAGATCTACATGCAGCGCATCAAGTTGACCATGGAGAGTACACGATACACCAACATAAAGTCTACATGTACATTCATTATACTGGGAACATTTCCACACTCCTTGGTCAATAGTTTGTACACTCCATCCTCTTCATTTTACAGCTCTTTTAGTTTTCAAACCAATATTTATTTTTTTAACATAGTTTTTTTATTGTAAACTTCTGTGTACTCTCTTCTCTTACTATGTTAATTGTGACCATTATTCACGGAAATACAAAAACACATTTCTTGTGTGTGACTTGTGATAAACCTGATTCTGATGATGTAATGTACCAAGCCAAGGTCAGCTTTCTATAAAGACAAGTATGCATGCGTTCTTTATGTATTAAACTTTAAAAGAATAAACTAAAGAAAGTAAATAAAAGTCACTTTGTGTTTCCAAGTTGAGTCTTTAGTCTAATCATCATTTGGTTGCTTCAACTTGGGAGTTAGAATGTGCATGGCAGACTTTAAACCAAGCACCAAACCAAAGGTGATTTAACCCTCCTTGGTGGAGAAGAAAGTCCTCAAAACATTTTTTTTTAAAAGCTGGTCAATACCTGGAGCTGTTTGACTCAGTGAAACATAACTTTTAAACGCAGCTTAAAACCAGGAGGTCTATGGTATAATACACATCATGGGACAAGATGCTCTTTGTGTACCTGGTGACGGGGCCGGCCCACGATGGAGGGGAACACCGCCCTGGGGGCGTCGTCTCCGGCGAAGCCAGCCTTCACCAGGCCGGAGCCGTTGTCGCACACGAGGGCGGTGGTCTCTTCGTCGTCACACATGTCTGCGGGTTGTGGAGGAGGAAGGTCAGGAGGCCGGTGAGTCTCATTACAGCAGATACACTGAGAACAACATTCATTTATACTGGCTATTTGTCTGACATAGAGATTTAACAACTAATTAAAAACTGACATGTGTTTTAGTTTTAGTAGCTGCCTTCATGTGCTGTCAGAAATGCAACAATTACAAGTTGAATGCACACAAGAAACCTAAGAGAAAGCATGAACCCGATCATGTAAGAATGACAGAATGTATCACCACAGTCATTAATACATGTTGTACATCTAATTTTGTTATTGTTGATTTTTTTATTAATTCTAACCAAAAACAAGCTTGCATTTGTTAAAGCTGACACCAAACTTTCTGACCTAAATTAATACATTTTGGCTTTTCATTCTGTTATACCAGAGATAAACCTTTGTTTTGTTTTAGGGAAATATTTTATAAATGTTTATTATTTTATATTTCATTGCTTTTCTTCAATAGGGGAAGTATGATAATCAACAGCTGGCCAACAAATAGATCCTATTCCTTTTGATTTCCTCCTATGAAACACTCCCAGCTCTATTTAAACTGTATGAATAATAAAAGGATGACTATAACTCAAGTCTTAAATGTCCTCACTCCGTCCTGCAGTGTCTGGGTTCTGCGTCTCATTAAACCAGAGTTGACAACAGTTTACTCAGCTTGCAATAGAGGGTAGTAAACAGAAACACCATTAACCCTCATTTAGTTTAATGATGCCTTCAAGTGCTCCACATAAAGTCCTACATCTGAATATTAAGCTGTCGTTCATCAAAGTGTTCTTTGTTAGGAATATGTAAAAACAAAAACAAGTTCAGTGTGGTACAACAATATAAATCAGACTTGATTCCCTTCCTAGTGTGTGTTTGATGTTATACATTTGTAACTAAATATCATTTTATTTGTGATATTTTTCTATTTCATTATTTTCCTTCAAAACTTCAAAGAATATCTACACAAGTTATTATTACATTTTCAAATTATTACTTAACTGTAGACTTCTTTCAACACTTTCATTATGATTAATAACACATTTGTATTAATAAAAAGCTTTGGGAGAAGATTGATTCATGTTTTGCTGCATTCTAAACTGGCTATTTTCAATATACATTAAGTAAAAAGATTGTACAATGTTACATAAATCACAATTGTTACCCTGATTGATTACACCAGAGATTCTCGATTTTTGTTTTCAGCCAAGAACCCCTTAAGACAGAAAATATACCGGGGACGCCCTCATGCATGTCTCTTGGAATAATTTGATGTTGCCAAATTCTATTGGATAAGATAAAATAATCCTTTATACGTGGGGGCATTTACAGGGTTACAGCAGCATAGTGGATAGTGCAACCAAAAGACATAGTATTATAAATAAGTAATAAAACAGTAAATAATATTAAATAAGTAAAAAATCCACATTAACTAAAATATTATATATACAGACATTATAATTGTTGTATTATATATAGTTTGTCTGTGTGGAAGAACACATGAGAAATGAGATTAATTGTTAGATTAGACTGTAATCTATCAACTATTTTAGATTTAAAATTAAAATATTATCCGTTGAATCTGAAAACTTTTCACTCCCCTTTTAGAATGGCTCACACTGTACACTAACTGTTAAACATTACATTATTTAGAAAATTCCCATTTGTCCAGTTTTTTGTGGCATTCCAACTAAAAACACTAGAATTCCCGACAGCACCAGAACGCAGCAGGTCTGGCTCCCTGACAGGAAGTTGTCCTGTCATAACAAAATAAAATGCTTTTTCTAACCGCTGAAGGTGAACAGAAGCCGGCTACCAAATCTCTCCCTCTCTCTCCAACCGTACCAGCGCACCCCGGTGCACCCGCTCCTCCAAGCCGCTTACCTCTGCTTGTCTCCGGCTGTCAGTGAGGAAACTTTAACCGCTGCTGCTGGTTCCAGTTAAAAAGGTGCGGCCGGCAGCGACCACCAAAAGTCCTTATATACGCTCCTCCATACCACCCCAGACAGCCGTTAGGAATGTCCGAGTATTCGACAGGAATTCAACCGGTCACCTCGTCCATATTTGGTCGGCCGCATGCATGCACACGGAGAGAGACTCGCGCGCCGGGAGGGCCATATATGGAGAGAAAAGCCCCCGCGAGACTGCCGCGGAGCGCTCGAGCCCGTGTATGGAGCGAGACCAGACCGACTCACCGACCGTTCGTGGCGCGTGTTGAGTAGTACTACTACTACTACGACTACTCAAACCACACAGTCTACATACATGAAGTACACGCTCCCATTCAAAGCTTATTTTTTGAGTTTTTTAAACTTAAAAATGTTTTTTAGTTCAGTTTCTTAGACATGAATTACACACAACTTAAAATAAAAAAAGTAAATGTCTCGGATGTTACAATTAGTCTTGGTCCTTGATGTAAAGGTGACATATATATCTTACATGGTAACATAAAACAATAAACAAAACTACAATTAATGATCGGCCTCTTCTAATTTCCTCCCTTGCTTTACATTACTTTGGGAAACAAATATTGTTTGCATTTAATGAATGACAGAGATGTCTGTTCAGTTCTATTTGATTATTAGAGATCAGTTGAAGTGTAAGCGGAGGAGTTGATGTGTCGACTGTAGTGTTCTGGAAGTAAGAGTAATAAATTATATATATATATTTTTTACTGTTATTTTTTATTCATATATATTTTCTTTTTATTTATTTACTATTATTTGTATGTATGTATATGTGTGTATGTATATATACAAATATGTATATGTCTGTGTATTTATATGCGTGTGTGTATTCATTGTATTTTATGGTTGATTTTTAATGTATATCTTGAAAATCGACAAAAATGTAGTGAAGTGTAGCCGTTGTCCTATCACCATGTCGACTCAGTAAATTAACGTGGTTTGATTTAAAAACATAAATAAATATGGTTCTTATCTCGGCTTGAGAAGGATTTTGTTTCTTTAGATTTATTTCATGGAGTTCGTGCTGCTCAGCTGGAAGCCAACCACTACGTCCACACAGTGACGCTCATATATATACTTTTGGATATATATTTACATTTGATATTGTACATAGTTAAATGTTAATGCTTACCTCTGTTCTACCTTGTTGTTTTTATATTTATTTGTATATTCTATGTATGTAAGTTGAGAGCGATGTAAAAACCGGAGTCAAATTCCTCGTATGCGTCCACATACACGGCCAATAAAGCAGATTCCTTAAATATTTTGACCTATATTAGGAGAGTTGAATAAGACCCTCTGCAGTGCTATACAGTGTTAGAGTGTGATTAGATAAGACTGAATTACGTGTTCCCACCTGTTGAAGGTTTAGCTCTCCAGTTAAGAGCACAACAGAACAGTAATGTGGAGCTGATGTCCGTAATCTCACCTACTTCTATTTTTAGCCGAGCGGGACCCTGGACGCCGTCTGCGGCCGCGGTGTAGCTGTGAAAGTGGATCATAACAGAGGATCCCCGTCAGTGGTGGCAGTCGGTCGGTCCAAAAATAACTATTTATAACCAACATCTGCCCCTCATCACCAAACAGGAGGAAGTCCTGACTAATGCAGGCCAGCTTCTGGAGTCTACAGGATCGGGTTTCTGTCACTTTCCAGTCCTGAAGGTTTAGATATCGGACGGGCAAGAAGCCAACGGAGAGCAGAAAGTAAACGGACACATAAACCACATTCCTGCAGAGGATACATTGTATTTTTAATCGGAATCTGCAAAGTCACTGAAGCACGTACTTGTAGCGAAGTAAAAACATTTATTTACTGTACTTGTAGCAAATTCTATGTTCTGAGATTTATTTTGTTTTGTTATTTTTCATTTTAAAACAGTGCTTCAGAAACGTCACTCGATGTCAGTAAACGACACAGTTTTGTTTTTCTGAGAAAAATCTTTGTGTGAAGAATAACTTTTCTATCTGCAATTTCTGCAAAAACTATTCTTAACTATGTTTCCGTTTAAAAAACAAACAAACAGCAGTCTATCTACAGAAATAACACATTTATTGAGAAAAGAGAAAAATTCAAACAAATCTTGAAAATCATTAGAACGCGAATGAAAGCCGAAGTGCAAAAAGCGGTCGTTACCGGGAGGTGATCAGTCGTCACATCTGGACTTCTAGGTAATGTTCATAATTAGCTCGAAGGACAAATTCAAAATAGGGTTTTGATTTCAAACCGCTCAGGTCGTCCAGCTCCAGCAGCTCTTTAACGTCGGGCAGGTATGTCTGCAGAGAAACCCCTGGAAAATAAAGAGACATGAAATATGGAGTTATGTTTTTATTAAATAAGTATACCCTTTAATACAAGGATACGGATTTCTCAATCCATATTATGTCCATTATATCAATTCAATGTGGCTTTATTGGCATGAAAGTTAAAAAAACAATGTCGCCAAAGCATATTTTATCTGTGTGAGTGTGTGTGTGTGTGTGTGTGTGTGTGTATATATCATACGAACAGATACTTGCCTGTGTCATTATTTTATTAATATTTTACTAAAATCAAGCTCAAATGGACGTCAATGGGTTTTTGATCAGCGAATGTCGGGATGACACGTTTTGTATTTTGGCTTGAATCCTCCTGGCTGTACTTTGGTACTTTTTCTAAACGCAACTCCGTGTACGTGTCTCACCTTCCTGGATGAGTTTGAGGAGGATCTTGACAAAGATGCTGTCTTTGGCGGCTTCCAGAGGGTCGTCGGTCCCGTCGGCCGAGGACCAGCTGGGAGAGACACGGCATCAAAGTGACGTACAGTGTTTGTGAACATGTTCATAAATCAGTGTTTCAATGCATTTTCCTCCAACTTTTGCTCTTCTGATATTCATTTTTTACTCTCATCTGCAAAGGGCTCTGAATTGAGTTTTCAAAACAAAAAAATCATCAAAATCAAAAATTCTGTTTCCTAATTGAACGACTAGACAAAAACACGACTGACGGATCTTACTCGTCTCTTCGCAGTGCTTTCCCGAAGATCTCGCACTTCATCGAGTCGATGTCCTCGGCTTCCTCCTGCAACACAAACACGGAAAAAAACTCAGCGAAGTTGTCTTTCAACGGCAGTCAAACCCCAACTAGCCGAACCTCCAACAGACCAATAAATCAGCAGGTTACCTCGTCGATGTACTCCAGCAGATCCAGAGCCTTTTTGAAGTCATACTCGTTCGCTCGCCTGTTGTCGTCGCAGATGTACAGCTGAGGAGAGGAAACGCTGAGGTGAGCGGAGGCTGAGTGGAGTTAAGTTCAGCGTGTGAACACGATCGCTTATGGCAGTAATCTGGTTTCAGAAATGTCAACGTAAAACAGGAAATATAGGTTCCTTCTCCATGTTAAGAAATTAAAAGTAAACCCACTGCAAAAATCAGATTATTTGGTCTTTAACGACTTTACTTAAAAAGATCTGTAATTGTGACTTTAAGGTGGAAGACACGAGATTGGGTGCATTCTGATTGCCTCTCAATGGCTCTCAACATGGCCGGCGGCTCACAGCTAACGGCGCTAACAGTGTTTTCCCTGAGGGGTAGACATTACTCCAACATATCTTTAGTTGTTTGCTTCTATAATGTTCAGAATGGGAAATACAGCTCCTTTATGAAGCGTTCACAATCTAAAAAAAAAAACATGATGCCATCTATTATTGGGGAAACAAAAGAGTCTATAGCAACTTGGTTGGAGAATAAAACTTCAACCAGCTGACTTCACAGTTTTTTCAGTTGGTTACATATAAACTGGGCTTCAGAGAACAACACCACCTGCTTTTCTGTGCATGTTAACATAAATAATGACAGGAATGTGTTCTAGTTTGAAGTTTAATCCACCCAAATCACTCCAAACATTTCCCTTCTTAAAAGGTGCCAGATACCAGATTGGGAGCATTTCATTTGCCTCTCATCGGCTCTCAACAGGTCGACGGCTTTGTGAACAAAGCAACACACAGAGTGAGAGCGACTTCATTCTCTGCTCAGGTAAGACATTACTCCACTACATCTCTGCATAGATCATAGTTGTTTTCATGTGGGGGTGTTCTGACGCCACCAATCCTCATGGTATCGTCACATCCCAACATGGCTGAGGTGAAGAGAATGTTGGTTGTGTGGTTCAGTCCACGGACCGCTTTGTGCTTGTGTGTGTTTTTCACCTGTATGAGGTTGTGAGCGCTGAGCAGAGGCATGGTGTCGGGGTTCTGCTGCTTCTCCTCCAGCAGCTGTCGGGGCAGAGTCTCCTGATGCAGCAGGAAGCGCTCCTGCTCCACGATGTCTGATCGGACGGATAAACGACACCGTTAATCCCTCGAGGCGCAAGGCAGGCACAAGTAGTATATTTGAAGCTTCTCTCCAAATCCACCGTGAAAACCGGTTGGCTGCACGCTACGAACAACGGAATAGTCCTCTGGTGTCCTTTTATGAGCAGCATAAACCGTTCACCAAAGCATTGAATTGTCTGTAGTTTAGTTTAGCTGAGATTACCAGTTATTGCACTATTGATTCTGTAACAAATTAAATAATGTGTCAGTAATAAATGCAACTTAATTACATTGTTAAATAGGACATTGGAAAGCTAAACGATATAATGGCAGTAGTTACAGGACCACACTGTAGTGGTGTCACCCCTTGCGTGTCTATTATGCGACGTTCTGCTGGTTTTTCATCAGTAGAGAAGCTGCTTAAAGTCACATTTTTCAGTTTTCATCTGGATCAAACTGTAAAAATATCAGATTCTGTTGTCAAACAGCGAAATAAAAAAAAACTACAAAAAGAATGGTGCATTTTACCGTTGACTTGTTTGTTGAGTTCGTCCTCCGGCAGGTTGGATGCGAGCACCGTCAGCTTACTGAGAGCCAGCAGCGTCTTCTTCTTAACGAAGTACCGCGTCTCCATGTTGGCCTGGCTGTAGAGCGTCCGGTTGGCCTGCAGAGACACAACACAGTCCTTAGTCTTCATTATTTGGATCCCCGTTAGATGCAACTAGGCAGAAGATGCTCTTCTTGGGGTCCACACACACACCCACACACCCACACACACACACACACACACACACACACACACACACACACACACACACACACACACACACACACACACTTTATAATGTTGTGATTGATGTTCTTTGTTTTGGTTTTGTACATGACACTGGAAGATGCTTTGTTATATTTTTTACGTTTGTATTCTGAACATAAAAAGGCTGAAGACATTGGTCAGTAAGAACTTTTGATTTTCAGAGTGTTTTCATTTTGTAACACTTGAAAAGTGAATAAAGTAAGAAGTGAAAAACATACAGCCGGGCTGTGTTTCAAACCAGGAAGGTTTTCTTTTTCTGTGTGTGTGTGTGTGTGTGTGTGTGTGTGTGTTAATCAGAGAATGTGTGTGTGGCCTTGCTGTGTGGGTGGGTTTGGGAACTGCAAACAGGAAGGAAGCTGTGCAATGTGTGCGTGTGTTGAATACTTTGGGTGTCGTGAGCATCAACATGTTTAACGCTGCTGAAAGAGGACGGAAACTGAGTTTGTGTGTGTAGGAAGGAAGGAAGGAAGGAAGGAAGGAAGGAAGAAACAAAAAGGAGAAAGAAGGCATATAGAAACAAAATGATTAAAAGAAGGAAAAACAAAAAGGTAAATGAGAGAGAATAAATGAAGGAAGATACAAAGGTAAGAAGGGAAGTAATGAAAGACAGGTAAAAGGAAAGATTGGAAAGAAGGATGGAAGGAAAGAAAATAGAGGAAAGGAAAGAAGAAACAAAGAAAAAACAGCTGAGGAAACAAGTTAAAGGTGAGAGAAGAAGGAATGTAGAAAGAAATAAAGGATTAAAAGAAAGAAAAAGAAAGAAGGGAAGGAAGGGCGGGTAAAAGGAAGGATGGGGAAGATTGGAAGGAAGGAAGAAAAGAGGACAGATGAAGACAGGAGGGAGGAAACAAAAAGAAAAGGGAGTAAAGAGGGAAGGAAAAAAAATGAGGAAACATGAAGATAAAGAGAGACAGATCTAGGAAGGAAGGGTGAGAAAGATGGGACAGAAGAAGAACAATAGTTAAGGGAGGAAATACATGAAGAAGCCATCAGTTACAGAGGAAGTATAAAAGAGTACGTGTGTGTGCTTTTTTAGCTTTTAAACTGAGAGAGGATGTGGTTTTGGTTTTGTGCTGAAGCGTGAAACAAGCTGTGTGTGTGTGTGTGTGTGTCTCGTACACTGCAGTAGTCGTGGACGTGGATGTGGTGCAGCCAGCTCAGGTGCTGGTGTGACTGCAGGAAGCTGGCCAGCTGCTGGTGCTGAGCGGCCGGCTGTGACAGCAGCTTCCCCCTCTTCCCCTTCTCCATGTACCAGCGGAACAGGAAGTCAGCAAAGTTCTGCGGCAGGAAGTGACACGTGGGACAAAGGAAGTGGGTTGAGCGGTGTGTAAAAACAAAACAAAAACAAAAGTGTTGCAGTTACATGTAAATCCAAAATGTAGACACACTTAGTATCACACTTAGTTAGTTTAGTTTAGATAACACTTTCTGGTTTACCAACCCTCCAAAGATAGAACTAATTAAACAAAGCATTGAACAGGAGATGCTTGTCTACTGCAAACTTCAGTACAATCTCCGGTTCTGAAAAGTGAAGTCAAAGCTTCATGTCTTAAACCTGCATTCTCTCTACTGACCACCAGGGGGTGACTCCTGTGGTTGTATAGAAGTCTATGAGAAAATGACTCTACTTCTCTCTTGATTTATTACCTCAGTAAACATTGTAAACATGAGTTTATGGTCTCAATCTCTAGTTTCAAGTCTTCCTCAAAGCACCACACTGTTGGTACATCGTGTGCGTCTACAGTGTGTGTTAGTAGAGTGTGCTGTGCAAACAAACCGGGGTCCCGTGCATTAAAACATTGCTCCACAGCTCCTTTAACACGCAAACCCATTATTTCTCAAAGAGGTCCCTTAGCGTTTCTGGTTTTACCTGGTCTGCGAACTTGGTCATGTAGTGCTGCAGGCGGCTCTGGTTGTCGGTCTGCTCACACATCTGAACCAGGATGTCGAAGTCACAGTACTTCTCAGCCAGCGCTGCCACCCACTGGTACTGACCCAGCTCCACTGCAACACATAACAACTGCACAGTGACAACTCTGAAAGTAAAACACAAATACAATCTCCCGATACACTGCGACAGCTTCGGATACACACAAGACTCTATGTCAACACACATTCAAACCTTGTTTAACTGTTTTTTATTTTAGATTTTGGCCTTATCGGTTTCTTTAATCCACTTTTTAACTGTAACTGTTAACTGTGTTTTTAAATGCCAAAATAGACAAAGAGCTCATTAGTTTCTGACTTTGTCTAAGTGTAAATATAACAGTAGATTGTAGAACTCCGACAACTTCAATTTCTATTTTTTTATACATAAAATGTAATTTTATGTTCTTTATGTTTATTACATACAATTGTTCTTGTACCTCTCGAGGATCTTAAGCAGCAGAATACTGAGAACTCTTGATGTAGTTACAGCTGCTGTTTGTCACAGAGTTCACTCAGGACGACAATAATAATATTAAATATTAAATTATGAAACGTTTATTCGACTGATATACTTTGACGGAAAAGTAACATGAAAAATACAGTACACACATATTAGTAGATGAAGAATGAATTCATATGTACGATAAATTAATCAGTTTTCCGTTTTAAAAGCGAAACAAAACCACTTAATGTTTTTTGTATTGTTCAGTATAGTTAATCACAGTTTAGATTTAAAGTGCTTTCATGCTGATATGTTTCTTATATATATATATATATATATATATATATATGAATTTATATATATATATAAATATATATATAGAGTTGATATTTATGGCTACTGATATTTTAATCTAATTTCAAGTGAAGTTTAAAGTCAACTGTTATATTTGCTGTTGGTGTTTTTGAAACATTCATTTTTAAATGTCCTGCTCAGTACATACTTTCGGCTAAAACTCTAATAATGAAATATATGGGTTCTCATAGGACCAAATATTGGTCAATATATCATGATTAGGCTTTTTAAAAACACGTTTTGGGAATTTTTGCCTTTATCCGACTACTGAGAGTCAGAGAGAAACAGGAAACCAAAAGGTACGACCTGCAACAGAGTGAAACAGAACCGGTAACATTGTGGTTGTACAGCGCGTGTCATACGACGCTTTAAACTTTTAAATATTGCCATCAGTACAGGCAGGGCTCTAGTTTGAGATGTCAATGGTTCAAATCTTATTCCATCATTGGACTTACACAGCGGGGCCAGCAGCTCGGAGCGCCGGTGGCTGTACTCCATCTCCAGGCTGTTATACCGCTCCTGTTGGGCCCCTGGGGGCCTCTGCTGCTGCAGCGAGGTCAGCTGGGCCACGTAGCCGCCAAGGTAGATGTCCAACAGCGCCACCAGCTGCTCGCAAAGGGCGCTGCGCAGCTCCGAGTCGGCGTGCGGGTAAACCGAGCGCAGGATGATGTCATGCTGGCGGGAGATGACGGTGCGAACGCCGCCAACAGCGCCTGACGCTGTGAGGAGAGAAGACGCGAGTTTAATACGTTATCCTACGACAAAAAACACTTTCACAGGGAACGACTTCTTCATACAGCATTGATAGAAACAAGTCAGAAGTTTAACTGAGTCTCAAATGAGAGACTGTAAACACTGACAGCAATAAGGTCATGCATTATTTAAGCACTTTCAGTTTAATTTCCACATAGACTTATTGGTCAATAAATGAATTAAACAAACTACGAGCATCTTGGGGCAGTTACAACAGCAACATGCAGCGACCTGACGCTGCTGGTAGAAGAATGAAGAATTAAAGGTATACCTGTCCATGGGCTGTACTCCGGCTCTGCAGCAGAGCTTTCAGACGTTCTGTACATGAAGGCCTTCGTCTCCCTGTACTGGCCAGCAGCCTGCAGCATGTCCTACACACACACACACAGTACAATTATTAGCATTTCTTTTCCCTACTGAGATCTTTACTGGCAAAACATTTGAAACATTGAGAGTAGCAACTAAAAATTGACAAACTAATTCCTGGTAATAGCTTTTTTTGCTTGCTACTGGCAGTATTTTGACCACAGGCTGTATATATAGTGACGTCACCCATTGGTTTGTGGACTACTGGAGTTCGGTATTTTGGCCGTTGCCACTTGTTTTTTTGCTACCAGAAGTGAAGTGACACGAGAGGGTGGAGCAAAGTACAACCAGATGCTGAATAAGACATTTTTAAGCGACCAAAATGTTAAAATTAACTTTCATGAACTCAAAAGACTCTATGAAAGGGTTAAAGTTGTAAGACGAAAACACGGACAACTCCCAGACCGGACAACGCTGTGGTAGAGACCTGTCAATCACTGTGTAGCCCCGCCCTAAAGCATACCCTGCTTTATGGTCCGTTTGACTCTAAATGGACCATAATTTACTAAATGAACATCATGCTGTGTTGAAGAAGACTTGAAACTAGAGATTGAGACCATAAACTCATGTTTACAATGTTTACTGAGGTAATAAATCAAGAGAGAAGTAGAGTGATGTTCTCATAGACTTCTATACAACCAGAGGAGTCGCCCCCTGGTGGTCACTAGAGAGAATGCAGCTTCAAGGCACGTCAGCATCAGCTTCACTTTTTCAGAACCGGAGGTTGAAGCCTGATTTTAACCAAATATCTTCCTGACATTTCCAAATAAAATGTGACAACATTCATGACTTTTCACTTGTAAAAATGAAACCGATCAACTATTTTACTTCTCTAAATTACTAAGTTTTGTTTACTTTTTAATATTAGTTTTCCTCCCTCTTTGGTTAGACATCATGCTTTACGATACCATGAATATGTTTACCTTAATGATGTTGTTGACCGTGAGAACCACTTCGGCCCACTGCACAGAGTCGACCGGGTTCTCCTTCAGACTCCGCTCCTCCTCATCCAGCAGACAATCGAACACCGAGGAGATCTGAGACACCTGCAGGTGCACCGGAAAACAAAAGATTGAATTCATCTTCCCCACACCACCTGGATCATCAGAGCAGAACACCGTCAGACACGAACCTCTCTGAAGAAGACGTCGGCGGCAGTGAGGCTGGGTGGTACGGCGGCATTGTTCCTCTGCAGCGCGATGCCGATGGCCCGGTTCACCAGCTCGCCGTGTTTGGTGTGGTGGTTCTTCAGCAACATCGCTGCCTGAAGCTTCTCGGCGTGTTCGCACAGCAGCAGGCGCGTCGCCATGGAAGACGAGCGCACCGTCACGTGGCCAAGACGGTCCAGCAGACCCACCTGATGAAAGAACAGAATCCTGAAATGAGCACAGCTCTAAAATATGATTAGTTTCTTTTAGATAACACAGGCTGGATTCATTGTCAGACCACTACTAAAGCTCTGTGCACCATTATTTCTCATATTTAAGAGATACGCCCGTGTGTGTGTGTGTTTACCTGGAGCAGGAAGTCCATGAAGAAGCCGTGGGCCTTCATCTTGTCCTCTAGCTGGTGGAGGATGATGAGGGAGGTGAGACGAATGCCGGCGCTCTCTGGAGGAACAGAAACAGATATAATCACAGAAAAAGTGCAAACTGTTTAAATTAGATGTTCAAGCAACTTTAACAAAATTACTTTTTTGTGACTGAATTAGAATTCATTAAGCAAAAACAGCTAATTATTCGAATTATGTTTAAATTATTTACAGCGATTCATTTTCTTTTGTGTAGTTAAGAAAAAGAAATATGGACGAGTAAGTTTGAGGATATTCAAGGAATATATATCTGAGGGACCTGAGGTAAGTAAAAGAATATACATTTAAAAAGACAAACATGTTATTAATGTATGTTGTATTAATGGAGAACCCTGTGACTAGAAACTGAGAAAATATCTCCTGCAGTCTCTGCATTCAAGTATTATCTTAATCTTAATGTAACATATGACACAAATATCTTTAAACTTACTGAATCAATTTGATGGAATTACAGTGAAACACTGAAAGGTATTTTTAGTTCTCTCGCTCTCCCATTAACGTGTCGCTTCATGACAAAAACTAATTTGTTATTGACAAAAATCACAATCCAACATATTAAATAAAGAGTCTGGAAGTCTTTGTTAATTATAAATATAAGCACTATATGTTTCATATGTAAACAGGTGCTACACCAGGCACCTTTATATATAATTGTCAGGTTTTTTAAGGGCCTCTCTCCCTCTCTCCCTCCTCACCGTCGGGGACAGACTCGGCCCAGCGAGGGTCGGAGGCCGGGTAATCGTCCACCAGGTCCAGGTTGATGCGAGTCACCATGCCGTCCAGCTCGGCTCCCTCCTCACCGTCACCGTCGGCGGGGAAGAGCTCGTCTGTGACCGTCTGAGCACCCACCAGATCGTTACTGACAGAGGAAAATAAATAAAGTTTTTATTTAAAGAATCACAGGGACTAAATCCTTTCTAAATCCGAAGTAATGCTGCTTCAGTCTAACAAGTATTGATATGAGCCTTCAAAAATATTTTATCTTTTATTTTGTTCAATAATAAGTGAACACCAATCTCAATTAAATGTTCATTTGAAGTCCAACGTGATGAAAAACAGCCAAATGCCTCCATACAACATGATGCAGAGAGAGAGAACTCTATTTGTGAAGCTTGTTTGAGGTTTTTACTTGATCAGTGAAATGATTTGGTAATAATTTAATGATTAAACACAAATTGTGTAACATTTGTCACTAAAAACACGGATCTCTTTGTGTGAAACCAGCAGCCAACCTGTCCCGTTTCTTTACGTTATGAGTTGAGTTATTTATTGACGTACCGGCAGAACTGCAGGAAAGCCATCTTCAGGAGTTTGGTCTTGTCCTCCTGAGCTACAGGCTCTGCTCTGGTTGGAGTCTCCATGACTGAAACCTGAAACATAAGAAAACAAAACCAGAAATGCATTTTAAATTCAGTCAACATCAAATGCATCGTCACATGGTTCAGTAGATTTTCTTTTCTCATAACTGGATTATTAATGTGTGAATAGTTGGATGCAAACGTCTGGAGAAAGACTGAATCCTGACTAGAATATCTTACAGATATTGTGTAAATGAATTAGTTAGTTTCACCTCCGGAGCTGCAGTCAGCGAGGAGCACAGCGAGTCCTCCATCGTCTCCGGCAGGATGGAGGCGCTCTCCCGGGCCACCACCGCCACCAGGCCGCTGTTCTGGGAGAAAAACACGGGCAGGTTGACGCAGCAGCCTCCTCCACGAACACCATCACCTGGACGGACAGACGGACGGAGAGAGAAACATCGTCGTCAGACATTCAGAGACATCTTCTGTGTGTTCATCGTGGGGTTTGGTCTTTTCTATCATGGGCCAATAAATAATTACATCGTCATTTACAATTAAAAGAGGTCAATTTCCAGTTTTCTTACACTTTATTCATTACTCACTTGTTGGTTTTTACAGTTTACTCGATGTTCCCTGTGCGTAATTACTTGTAACATCTTAAATAACTGACTTCTTAAGCATCATTTAAGTCGTATAAACTGTAATTCCATCACTCTCCATTTTATAATATCTCACCCGACGGCATTATTACACTAATCTGATTGTGCTCTGGTGCTGTGGAGCCAGAGAGCAGCGAACGGTCCTTTACTCACCGGGTGAGTTGAAGCTGATTTTCTCATCGGGTAGTCCTCCCCTGCTGGTTCCCGTGGAGCAAGCAAACACCAGCTCCTCGGTATACAGGAAGGCGGTGGAGCCGGGGGAGCGCGGCAACGCCAGCCGAGTGGCCTGCAGAGCCTCCTCACTCTGGGAAAACAAGACATCGAGGAAGAAATAAGCGTGCTTCTTCGAACGTAAAACCTGGGGAAACAGCATCATCGTCCTCTCAAGGATCTTCATACCACCCCGTCATAAATTCAAACCAGTGACTGCCTGCATGTCGTAAAGTGAGCACTAAATGTGCCATTAACACTCGTATACCAAACAATGTATGACTGCAAGAAGACATTCCCCCCATTGTTGAGATGGAACAGAACAGGACTTGTGGGGAGAGAAGGAAACCGGAAATGGTGAAACAAAGACATGTGATTGGTCGACACTTCACGTCATCAGAGGGCAAAAGAGGGCTAGTTTCATTTTTGTTTCGGGCGTCAGTTTGTAGCTTCAGGCCTACGACTTCCATTGAAAATGACTTTCAGGCTGTTGCTTTGTCGCTCATAGTGTTAATGCAGCATAAAAGGGTCATTAATTAGAGAGTTACAGTCCTGTAAAACCCTGAACACTCAAATGCTGACATGATACAGATATTTGATATAGAGTGACCTGCACTGTCCAAGGATCAGGACTGACCTGGAATGGAGGGTTGTACTTGGTGACTTCCACGGTGAACTGGTCGGAGATGGCGGCTCCGTTGTCCTGCAGGGTGACCAGGCAGTAGTAAGCCAGGCAGGGAGTGTCTGAGGGGTGCCAGGCTGCAGCCAAAACCACCAGGCCGGCTCTGAAAACACAAAGACTCCGGCTCAGTTCGGCCTCAGATCTACTTGGTATGTCTTTGGATTTATTATTTTTAAACTAATAATACCTTACATAAATCCTGCAAGATGGTATCAGGTTCCCTGTGTACTTTATATGCTTTGCAGCTATAAGTAAGTTAATTCTACTCCTTTAACTCCTCACTACTTCTTTCTGGACTTCTGGATCCTTCCTTCAGTCACAGATTATCTGTGATTTTAAACCTGAATTTAAAGTCTCATGCTTTCATTTGTCTCCTCGCAAGACAGTTGTATTTCCCTCTACCTCCTATTCACAGACCTGGATTTAAGAGGTTATACATCACAATCAGATGGGGGGGAATTAAAAATAATAATTAACAGAAAGACATTGTTCAGTAGGGAGACTTTTAAATTGAGAAAATGTCATCAAAGTTTAAATACAGCAAAGACAACTTAAGACCTTTTATTCTGAACAACAAGCAGGAAGTTGTGCACGTGTATATAAACACACACACACACACACACACTCACTGGCTGTGCTTCATGTCCAGGTACGTTACGTTCGCTCCCTCCTTCAGCTCCTCGTAGTTGCTCTCTGACCCCTGGTGGGAGACGAATGTTAAGAAATCATGACGGACATTCGCAGTATTGAAATGTTCTAAAGATGATCTGATCGACGTGGATCAATGTGGCTGCCAACATGCAGTAGAAATGATGGAAGTCAAGAGTTTAACTGAGGATTTGATTGAATAAAAAAAGAGCTTTAACTGCATTTTGAGTTACAGTTTTACCTCTTGTTAAAATATAAAATATATGTTCACCAACATTGTTTCTCTGTGTGATGGGCTTTATACATGTACTCAAGTACTGTACTTGAGTACAATTTTGAAGAATATATACTTGTACTCGACTACATCTCAGAGGGAAATATAGTATTTTTTATACGACTACATTTATCTGACAGCTTTAGTTATCGGTTACTTTAAAAATCTGATTGAAGAACCTTTGAAAGAGTGCATCGTAAAAAAACAAAAAATAGATTTGAGCTGAAAAGATTAGTCAGTCATCAAAAAAATGAATCTACCACTGTTTTGATAATTGATTTATCAGCAGAAATGCCTGAAACATTTGATGGTTTCAGCTTCTCAAATGTCCCGTGAATCTCCTCGTCTTCAATGATAAGACGAATGAACTGAAACATTTTGAGGTTTGGTCGGATAAAACGAGACATTTGAAGGCGTCACAAACCAAACAACCAATCGATTCGGGGAGAAAATAATAAGCAGATTAATCCATAATGAAAAGTTGCAGCCATTATGAAAAACAACAGCTTAAACATCAATGCATAAGTAATAATATACAATAGTGTGTACGTGTCATTGGTAATACTATATAAACTAACAAGGCTTTGTTTCTGCTTCAAGTATTTCTACTTTTAATACTTTAAGTACATTTTCCTGATTATGTTCACATACTTTATGTGCACAACATTTACTTGTGAAAGAGTATTTTCAGAGTGTGGCATTAGTACTTTTACTGAAGTACAGGATCGGAATACTTTCTCCACCACTGTATGACACTGAATCAGACCGATAAACGGTATATGTATGTATGTATGTATATGTATATATGTATGTGTATATATATATATATATCAAATGATTCTTTTTGTTTTTCTCCCCTCGTACTGACCCAGATGGCGTCGGCGATGCTCTCGGTCAGCGCTCGCTGGGCGTCCCAGCTGAGGATCTGGTGCTCCCAGCTGTCGTCCACCTCCCATTTACTCAGTCTGGAGCTGGTCAGCGTGTAGAGGCTGCTGGCTCCGCCCACCCACAGCACACTGTGGAGCTGCAGCAGACAAACAGAGAAGTATTTCAACTGGAGCTATAGCTGAGGCTTCATCTGAAACGGTTTGTAGGTCTTTAAGGGAATATATATATATATATATATATATATATATACACATATATACACATATATATATATATATACACACATACATATATACACACACACACACACACACACACACACACATACTGGAGGTGTTGAACTGGACGGTTCAGACTAAATCGGTAGAGAAATTCATTCATTCCATCATCCGTCAAAATATTTGTTGCTATTTAATATTTGTTTCTAATATTCGTATTAGAAACATGGAAGTTTAGTGTAAAATGTTTAGTAGTTCCAAGCAACCATTACAGTATTACTAAAAGGTGATACAACCCAACGTAAGCCTTTTTGGAACAGATCCTTTTAATTTGGTTACTAATGAATTGTTACCAATATATATAGTTTTTACAGTTTAAAATGTTGGTTACATATGCCTGTAAGCATTGCAGAGCACTGCCCGTTAACATATGTGACATTTGCAAAGCTAGATTTAAGGAGGAGTTTTGAGTCCTTCAATGAGGAGCTTCTATAGCAGGTTATCTACATTTCAGCGGGGCAGCCCTACTGACCACCACCCACTGAACTCCACTTTACGGCGAAATCTGTCAGCAGGACTCACTGTGTCGTTGGCTGGCGGGGAGAGGATGCCGAACAGGCTGGAGACACGGCGTCCGATGCCGGAGAGCATTCCCTGACCCTGCTGCAGCGCTCGGTACTGCAGCTTCCCCGAGGAATCGGCACTCGCTCTCAACAGCCGACCCTTCATTGAGGACAAGACGAAGCTTCCGCCCTGAGAGAGGGGAGAAGAGTCAGAAATAAAGACAGAGAAAAACAACAAGATCTTCAGTGATGAATTGTAAATATAGAGGCTTGTGATATGGATTCACTAGTAGCTGCTGTATTAAGAGTCAGGTTAGAGGTTTCAGCTGCAAAGACATCAAAATAAATCAGATTTACTTACATTGACGGCAACAACAAAGTTGCAGAGATCTCCAAGGTCCACGTCCGTCTCTGTGTAGTTGCCCTCCTGGGCTAGGCTGGTCCACAAGCGAGCCGTTCCCTCCGCAGCCACGGCGAGGACGGAGATGGACTGAACGGGGGCCGTCTCCAGAGGAGCGGCGGACGACACGGCCACGAGGTCGGCTGTGTAGTTGTACTCACTGCTGGGCAGCTGCAGCTCCTTACACACCGACAGCTGCAGGAGAACACACAGACAGTGGCTGGATTATAAGACTTGAATGAATAATCTGTGAGAGTTTCCTCTAAGAACTGCAACTAAACACGGGACAATATGAGAATTTCATATCGCAATTAACCTGGCCACAATAATTACAATTCACAATGCTATTCCGATAATCATCTAAATATGCTTAACGCTCTTAAACGTCTATGTTTTGATTAATGAGAAAATATCGTAAAATGAGCATCACAGTTTCACAGAGCCGATGGTGACGTCTTCTAATTGCTTGTCTGTTCCAACCAACAGTACAAAACCAACATGTTTTAAATGAACAACCAGATAACGCAGACTAAAGCAGCAAGGGGGACGTCTGGAGCGTGTTTGCAGCTTTTTATTTTCTAGATCTTCAACTGTACCTTGGCCACAGCGGTCTGGCAGATCTTCCAGAGGATCAGTCTCTCTCCACAAACCATCCAGGCCCAGCCGCTCTCATTCACCTTCACTGAGATGTGGTCATCAACTAGAGGGACCGACCCACACACAGAATTGTTCAGTGGCTTTCAGAGCTTTTAACAAACCTTGACAAACAGAAAAAGAGGCATCAACAGGAACATGAACTTCATGTTTCTTTACCATCAGCCATCGTCAGTGCCTCCATCACTTTGACAGGCAGCGACGAGCCAAAGGTTTGCACGTCATAGTTGACTGAATCTGCAGCTGAATGGCTCTGCACTCGGGTGGGTGTTGACCTGATGGAGAGAGATTGAGAGTTCAACAGATCCTCAGGAACATCAGCCGAATATCACTGAGCTGTGACTACTTTGGTGCTGTTGAACTGTAATACACTATATTAAGATAGGTGTTTAATATTAACCCTCATTAATATAAATGGGGTGAACAAAAAATAAGAGGAAGAAAATGATTGCAACTCAAGAGCACCACAAACTACATCCTCCGAAATTGACATTGAGTTCAATAAAAATACTAAAAACTGACACACAAAGGGAGGGTTTACAACAGGATTATTGTATTTGACTCCATTAGACGTATCTAGGTGAGTCTAATACAATTTTTTATATAATATATATATATATATATATATATATATATATATATATATACACACATACACACGCACACACACACACACACACACACACACACACACACACACACACACAAAACACAAAACACAAAACACAAAACACAGCTAAAACGTCCGTTCAGTGATTCCACTCACCTCGCGGACAGAGGCGTCCTGCGCGGGGAGAACAGCAGACTGGCGGCCGCACCGGAGACGCTCTTCCTCCCGGTGGTCCTGCCCTGCTGCCGGCGGCCGGAGCTCGGGTTGGCGCGGGGGGTAAACATGCCGGTACCGCGTATTGCTCAACGGTAGAGAAATATGTACGAATTTAACCGTAAAAAGCAATATTTGCACCGCTAAAAAAACTCACTGAAGAATCCTCCTCCAAACAGCGCGCGGTGCAGTCGCTCGAAATATGCGTCATCACTGTGTCAACGGAAAGTCCCGCCCATCGCACGGCTTTTTTTTCTTCTTTTATTTTTACACTTGACAACAGAAACAATAACTATCGGGATGGAAAGACGTTGTGTCATCATTCATTCATTTAAAAAAATATTTGTACATTTTTATTTTTATTTTTTTAAATATATACTTCAAACACGGGTGAAATGTGCATAAGTATTGTACTACAATTAGGCCAACATTTTACTTTTTACTCTACTACATTTGTCTGACAGCTTTAGTTACATTTCAGATTGTTTCAGATTGTTAATACAAAATATAATCGAAAAATAATATTCGATGTATTATTTATTACAGTAGAATGACAGTGAGCACTGTGAACTACAAGTTGACATTTTCATAAATATTATTTGCTATTTAGTGAATGACGTCCACTGGAATGTATGTATATATATATATATATATATATATATATATATATATATATAT
>NW_022280402.1:33027-39798 GCF_004355925.1 Anarrhichthys ocellatus
TATATATATATATATATATATATATATATATATATATATATATGCGGTAATGCACCAATTCATGTTTGCCAACCGCCAATAAACCTCAAAAAAGAAGAAGAAGCCGACCGATCCAGACATAGCTAGTAGACTGTCGCTACATTTACCTTGTGGATGCTAACGGTGAAGCCAGGAGGACGAGTAGATTCACGATAGCTGTTACCCATCAGAGATGAAAGCGAGCTAGCTAGCTAATCTGTAGCTAACATGATTTGATGGAGGCTTTACCGGAGCGGCAACGTAGTTTCAGCTAGGATACATCAGCATTAAACCTTCACTAGCTTGCACACAGCAACGGAACACGGAGAGGAACCCGCACGATATGCAGTGAGTACCGGTATACGACCCGGTGGTGCTACGGAACCGGATCAATCCCGCTAAAAGTTTGGAGCCGCCAGGCCTGCTGCCACTGGCGCTAAGTTAGCCGGTTAGCTCAGCTCAAGGCATCCTCCTCTAATGGGGAAACCAACCCGCCTTTTAGACCGAATTAACGCGTGTTTCGGGTTTCCACATTCGTTGCATGCTAACACATATATTAAGATTGTCAGAAAAGGTGTATTTCCTTCACAACCAGCTCTGCTCCCAGTAGACCACACACTAAAAACACTAAATATAAATACATTGTGCAATTCTACAACTATTCTGTCTGTATGTATACTATTGCAACACAACTATTATTCTGTCTGTATATATAATATTTTATTTATTGTGCATTTTTTACTTAGTTCATGTGTTTTACTGTTTTATTACTTATTTACTTATTTATAATACTTGTTTTGATCTTGTTTTTTACTATGTCTCTTCTTTGCACTATCCACTATGCTGCTGTAATCCTGTAAATTTCCCCTTACAACGGATTATCTTATCTTTAATGTTTAATGCCTCAGTAAACACATTAGCTCACGTTTTTGCTAGCTAGTTTGCTAAGTTACTGAGATGATGCTTAACATAAATATTGCCATGTAGATGACGATGAGTCTGATTCCAAGCAGAATGCCTGCCTAAAAACAACCAACCCAGTCTGTACAACCAGTGTGGTGTGATGTGCAGGTGACTTCTCCTCACAGGTGTGTGACACTTCTATGTTGTTTTTTTTTCAGGTCATGAAGCGGGTTCGCACTGAGCAGATCCAGTACGCCGTGGCTCAGTACCTGAAGCGGAGGCAGTATGTGGATACCGATGGCTCTCTGAAAGGAGCCAAGCTGTTCCAGTCTGCGGAGGAGATGGCTGCCAGTCTCACAGGTGAGATGACTGCAAAGATGGTGGTGATGACATTTGTGTTCCACATCACGACAAGTCATGTCACATGTACATTTATTTAATAGTTGAGAACATATGATCTGTGTATGTCATTTAATGCATTATTATAAATTAAAGTCCCTACATACCCGCACATGTGTTTTTTTTATCTATTGTGGCTGATCTGCCCTGCTTTGTGCCAAGCTGATTTTTATTTTCTCTCCTACCCCTCTCTCTCTCTCTCTCTCTCTCTCTCTCTCTCTCTCTCTCTCTCTCTTCCTCTGAGCAGTGCAGACAGAGTCGGGGTGTGCCAACATCGTGTCTGCTGCACCCTGCCAGTCCGACCCACAGCAGTATGAGACTCAGTACTCCCGGTTGCGCTCCTTTCTGTCAGGTGTCCTATGATTCACAGTCCTGCTGCATTGTCACTGAATTCCTGTTTACCACATTACCAACAGTCACCGTTTTAAATGTCTGCTCGAGGTTGTTTTGGAAAATGGTGTCCACCAAATCATACGTACACGTCGTCTTTGGATTCTACCCTCACAATAATTTTTATTTCCCACAAATCAGAAACAGATATATCCTGGGCGAAGGAAGTGAGCAGCATTCTCTACCCGCTCTTTGTCTACCTCCACCTGGACTTGGTGCACTGCGGCCTGAAGGGGGCGGTAGATGGTTTCTACAGTCGTTTCCACGGCGCCTTTCTTCAGGACAGCGAGCAGCGCGCCACCATAGAGCAGCTCCGCCATGTTCTCACTTCTCAGGACGTCGCAGCCAATCCCAAGTTGAGTGCTTTCCTGGAGCACAAGTACGTGGTTCACCTGACGGAGCCGGCCTACAGCTACCTGCTGCGTTACCTGCAGAGTGAGGACAACAGTGCCCTCTGCAGGACCCTGAGCACACACCTGCAGGTGGAGGTGACCGCCTCGAGGCGCACAGACTACCAGCTGTATGGAGCAGCTGGCGGGGCGACCGCCGCCCCAAACTCCACCTCCTCCTGGGCGGGGGTGGACGGGGCGGAGGGTGGCGAGGGGGTGGAGGTCCCTGCAGGGATCCCACAGAGCGAGGCGGCCCTGGAGACTCTGCAGGACTGCATCAAGAAGGTCCGTGAGGGGCCCCCCACGCTCACCACAGTGTGTTTTTACGCCTTCCACCACACGGAGCAGACGTTGAACACCGCAGAGGTCTCGGCCGACAGTCGGCTGCTGGCCGCCGGCTTTGACAGCTCCACGGTGAAACTGTGGAGCCTCCGAGCCAGAAAGCTGAAGGCCAAACCGCATCAGGCTGACGTATCGCTCATCCACCTGGCCTGTGACGTACTGGAGGAGGAAGTGAGTTGACTGAAGGGATAAATATCGTCTGATGGTTGTTTCAAATGGCTTCAATGTGTTTAATCATGTGAAAACACCTTGGCTTCAGTCAGTAAAAGCAAGTTTACTGTGCAGTTGACATTGTTTTTTCCAATTTGTGATATGTATAGCTTATTAGGGCTTTCCAGAGTCCAGAGTGATTTTCTTTTTTTCAATCTAATAATAATTAAAAACCCAAAGATATTTAATTAAACTGCTGCAAAAAGCAGCAAATCCTCATATTTGAGAAGCCCGACCCATACATTGCATTTTTGATTGATAAAGTAAATGACCAGAAAATTCTCTGGTTCCAGCTTTTTCAATGCAAATTGTTTCTGTTTTCTTTATCTTCTAAATTGTGTTTTGGACAGGTGGTTGACAGGAAAATATTTTTGACATTAACCAGTGAATTGAGGAATAGAATAGAATTGTTAGAGGCAGCCCGATAATTAATACTTCAGATTGATTAAATTAAATTTGTGTTTTTGAGTTGGGTAATGTCAGATGTCACTTTTGTTTCTCCTCAGGCGGATGAAGAAGACTGCTCTGGCAGCGAGATAAAAACACTGCGAGGTCACAGCGGCCCGGTGTTTCGTACCGCCTTCCTGACGGACAGCTCCGGCCTGCTCTCCTGCTCTGAGGACACAACCATCCGCTACTGGGACCTGGGCAGCTTCACCAACACGGCGCTCTACCAGGGCCACGCCTACCCAGTGTGGGACGTGGACGTCAGCCCCTGCAGCCTTTACTTCGCCAGCGGCTCCCACGACCGGACGGCCCGCCTCTGGACGTTCTCCCGCACCTACCCGCTGCGGCTCTACGCCGGGCATCTCTCCGACGTCGACTGCGTCAAATTCCACCCCAACTCCAACTACCTGGCCACTGGTTCCACAGACAAGACCGTCCGGCTGTGGAGCACCCAGCAGGGAGCGTCCGTCCGCCTCTTCACCGGCCACCGTGGCCCCGTGCTGTCGCTCGCTTTCTCACCTAACGGGAAGTACTTGGCGTCCGCCGGTGAGGACCAGAGGGTGAAGCTGTGGGACTTGGCATCAGGGACGTTGTTCAAAGACCTGCGAGGACACACGGACAGCGTCACCAGCCTGTCCTTCAGCCCGGACAGCAGCCTGGTGGCGTCGTCCTCTATAGACAACTCAGTCCGGGTGTGGGACATCCGCAACTCCCACGGAGGGACGCCAGCCGACGGCTCGTCCGGCGAGCTGGTGGGACTGTACACTGGAAACACCAGCAACGTGCTGAACGTCCAGTTCATGGCCTGCAACCTGCTGCTGGTGACGGGAACTGCACAAGAGAAAGCAGAACAGTAGCCACGGCTGTATCTTTTTTTGTGTTGATGTTTGGGAGAAAAGCTTGAATATCTCCAGAAGTGTGTTTGACATTTGTCTGTCACCAATTTTCTTCCCTAATCCAACCACTGAGCGGTTAAAGGCCACCACCTGCACAGGAGTCAGGTTTTTCTTTTAATTCTCGGCATAAAGCAGTCGCCTTTTCAAACTGGCTTAGATGTTCAGTTATAGATCAATTATCATTTGTCCTTGGTGGTGTTGTCTAATTACCAAAGCTCCCTTACTAGAGGTCAGTATTAAATAAATAAAAAGTTTTGGTTCTGGTGTCTTGGTGGTTGAAAGCTGTTTACTCTGCTGTCATGCACATGTTTTATTATCTAAAACAGCAGCATATGACTGTTTTTCTTGTTAAATAAAAAAAACTAAATTTGAATCTGCAAAAATCAGTTCGACCCAAATAGGAGATGAAAATGTTTATTTACTGAACTGAGAAAACACCCAAACAGACAAAAAACTTTGTTTTGTTGCACTGATGAGTATTATGGGATGAACTGTTTCCTTAGGAGTAACCTCCGCAGTACACTGAGCTGCACCTCATTTCAATCTCCAGGATGTTTAGCCTAGCTTAGCACAAATACTAGAAGCATGGGAAAGCTGCTAGCCCAGCTCCATCACAAATAAGAAATGTATACCTTCCAACAACTCTAAAACCATCGTAAACACGTGTTGTGTAGCTAGGCTAACCGTGGGTAGGGTTGAGTATCATTTGAGACTTTTTGCCTCTCACGCTGATAGAATACCTGAGTTTCACTCCCAAAGTACCAACACAGATCTTTAATCTTTAATTACTTTGAGGTTTTTCAACCAGACCATTTAAAATGTTACTGCAAGCCGAGATACAAGAACTTCGGCCAAATATATTTTAAATCACATCAGAAACTGTCTGAAACAAACACAATTCCAAATCTGTTTGTATGTAATGTTGGCTTTGTGCACTTGACAGTTTTTGATACTTTGTTCCAAAAATATGTAAAGAGCTGAATGCCGGGAGCTTATGGAAAATGTTTTGTTAAAGGCTGCCAAAAAAAACACAAATATTGAATAAAACGACATTAGTTTGTTTGTGTTCAGGCTGTAGTTATAGTTATTAGAGTAGTTACAAATGTCTTTATTTTGCAGGACTACTGTAACAAAAGCAGGTTTTTCTGGTTTCACTTTGATTCTCGTTTAATGTTCGATAACTAGTTGTGACTTGGTAAGACAACGAAGAGGCATACACTCAAAATGCAGGACTGTTCCTTTGATTAAAATGCATTGATCGAGTCACACACCAGCTTCCACCGAGTCGATCCATACACAGAGAATAGGATCCTAAATACTCTGACATGAGAAACTCTGTTTTGCATTGATGCTCATGGGGTTTAGAGACTGTATTCTAGATTTTAAAGTGCCTCAAAGGTGGAATACAAAAGTTAACAAGTGACTATGTGAGCTTTAAAAACACCAGAGCAGGAAGTGGTTGTTTCTTCTCTCTTGGTTTGTAGGGTTTGAGTAATAGAAAAAGTGTAAATAGCCTTGTTGAGGGTATTTCTAAGAATCAAAGGCTGTATTCTTTCGCACTTTTCTGCGAGTGGCATGAACAGTGCAATGTTTAAAAAGTATATATATATATATATACTGTATTTTTGTAACATTTTGGCTACGAAGAGTTAACATCCAGGTTGAGCTTAACGAGGGCTAAAAAATACTCACCTAGAAACTGATTTCAAACATCCAAATTGTGATTGTATTTTTGTTTTCTATATATATCATTGTTTTGCATATTTCATTCATAAATCCAGCCTGGAAGTTGTACTTTATGTTTGTCAGTAACCTTTTGTTCCCTCCTGTAGCCCAAAACAAGGAATAAATAACAAAATTATTTAA
Organism: Anarrhichthys ocellatus; assembly: GCF_004355925.1. Classification (NCBI taxonomy): domain Eukaryota; kingdom Metazoa; phylum Chordata; class Actinopteri; order Perciformes; family Anarhichadidae; genus Anarrhichthys; species Anarrhichthys ocellatus. The sequence continues at coordinate 38,888 of NW_022280402.1, forward strand.
AGTAATGCTTCAGTAAGTTCCTTTTCTTGTTTGTGTGTCATGCTGGTTTGAGGGTGGTTTGGGCCTCATCATGTGATTCAGCTTCATATATAAAACACCCTGATGTCGTTAAACCTGATGTACCAGACTGGATAAAGTTATACTACGACTTTTACAACATACTACACTTTGACTTTTTTATGCCTTATTGGACATACTATATTATGTCTTTTTAATGACTTTTGTCGACATATTATAGTGTAAAACATGGAGGATAAAATATAGGTTAATGGTGTATGTATTTAGATTTTTTGATGTTTGTTGTGTGTGAAATATTGTCAGTCTATTGTCTGATCCACTCTCCGGAGCAGAAGGTTGCGCTAATGCACCAATAAACTGGATGCAGGTTTTTCCTGCATTCAGTGAATATCTTGAGGGGAAAGAAATGCTTGAAGTATTTGTTTTCCTTCAAAATGAACACAATAAAGAGCTCCAGTTAGTCAACATCTAATAACTGATGCAACAGAATAACATATAAATAAATACATAAAACAATAAATAAATAATGCTTGTGTGTATCTCACTTATTAATTGCCATAAGAGCAGTAAATAATAATTTCAGAGTAAAATTCTGCTAGTTCAGTGAATTTCACATTTATATAAAGTACAAAACAAGTAAAAAAAACACTTAAATCAACATTAAAGTTACAGTTTTGACCCAAAATAGAGAGTAGATAATGGAATTCTGTCATTAGAGCTCTTTGGCTGCTGTCATACGATTTCATGTGTGCGTCTCCTTCAGATTTGTGTTAGTGAGGTATAAATCTGCTAGTCGGGAACTACCCAGCATGCATTTCTTCATGATTGTACGTTAACAGTGATCATTCCTAAACATCTACTCTATCAGAGTTGGAGTCTTCAATAAACAATGA
>NW_022280403.1:0-1299 GCF_004355925.1 Anarrhichthys ocellatus
ACACACACATTTATATATACACACATATAGCTCCTCCTCTCCACACAGAGGTCTGTTTACTAGTGAACGTCTCTCAATGAAACTCGGAGTTACTCACGTGTTCAAAGAGACAAATATAAAATAAAGTCTTTAATAACTTTATTTATTACAGTCTGAACGTTATGTGCTCTAAACCTGCTTCCGTGTCCGTTGATCGGACAGACGTCTGTACTCACAACTCATTGAAACATTCGTGCGCATTAAACGGTAAACTAGCTTAGCATCACATTCAGGCTCCCTGTCCGGTGAATAAACGTCACTAACGGGTAAAATCCACGGTGTGTTTCAAACCGAGTCACTAAACTATGAAACACAACCGGAAACAAAATACAAAAAGAAACTAAATACGATTAAAAAACGGCAAAACCGGGATCAATGGAAGTGCAGTAAACTCACCGTCCGCCATGTTTGTTGTGGATGTTAACGTAAGATGTCTGGCGTACGTCGATTCTTCTTCTGCTGCTGCTTCTTCTTCTTCTTCTTCTGGTTTTGACGGCGGTTGTCGTCCAGCTCATTGGCGATTTACCGCCACCTTCAGGTCCGGAGTGTGACTCATAGAATAGACTTATATTTACCCCAAAACAAACCAAATAATAATAATAATAATAATAATAATAAAAATAAATAATAATAATAAAAAATAAATGTATGTATGTAAGACAATAATTAAAAAAGCACTGTGACCCTTGTACCTTATCCCTGCATTTAAATCAAACCCTCTAAATCTAACCCTGTTTTATGGCCCGACCTTAACCTCCACACACTGTCTCCTCTCTCCTTGTTCCTTCTTCCTAACTCTTGTAACTTTGACTCTGTTGTGAATGTGATATAAATGTCTCTTTCTCTCTCCGTCACACCTGTTTTTTGCCACATTTGGTTGATATTTCTTCCCAAATACTAGACTTGACCTCTGCCTTCCTGATACTCATCTTCATATCTGTGTTTCATGTCTTCAGCCTCTCTCTCCCACTCACACATGCAGACCGCAGGAATTCAGCCTCGCCTCCCTGATGAGACAGTCTTGTATCTGACTGAAGGACTTCATGCAGTTTATCTTGCTTTTTAACTCCCAGCAGTCACACATTCCTCACGTTTATTACTTTCTCCTGCTGGTCTGTCCATGTCAACCGTGAAAGAGAGAGAACTCACAGAAATGTAAATGTTCTAACCCTCTCTAACCCTCTCCCAAACAGCCTAAGCTTCATCCCTCCTTCACTCTTCTCCTGGTGAAAAACACCGTTTGAGTTACCCCCCCCCCCC
>NW_022280403.1:1399-7336 GCF_004355925.1 Anarrhichthys ocellatus
TTCCCCCCCCCCCCCCCACACACACACACACACACACACACACACACACACTCCACCACCTCATCACCTTCTTGTACTCTTCTGACTGCAGGTTTTATGTTCCTTCCTTTCTTCCCACAATGCCCCATCATCAGCCCCCAGAGACCTACTGGTGCCTGAGTGAATATGTCATTAATCATGATGATGGAGCGTAGCGGGCTGATCACACAACATTAATAACCATGTATTGATTTGACAATCCGTACTTCACCCAGTTATAAACTCTCCCACCAAGTCCCAACCTGTGCAGCTTCATCAGCAAACCTTTCTCTATGTCCACACTGCAGTGACTGACCCTCTACTCCTATTTCAGCCTCGAGGCTCATCACTGAGTCCATGTTCCTTCCTTTCCTAAAAACACTCTGAACTTGCCATCGTTCCTCTCTTCTCAAGCTCACATGAGCATCTTTCCTTTATCTTACAGACATTAGATGTGAGAGCTGTTGGTCTGTAGCTGAACTTTCTTTTGAAGGCGCAGCAGCTTTAATGCTGGGTGATGATCACTGACTGTTGTCGCTGTCCAATGCATTACACACTAATGTGATATCTAATGTACTCATGTTTATCCTTGTTCCTCTACAGATCAAATCACTATCATCCATCAAACCTTCACGATACCCTCCATCTGTACCCCCACATTGTACTGTAAGCTTTGTAATCAGCACAGCATACTTCTTTATATCCGTTTATTCCTTTAATTCTTAGTATTGTTGTATTCTTAGTATTCTTATTATTGTTAGTATTCTTGTATTCTTAGTAGTTGTATTCTTAGTATTGTTAGTATTCTTAGTATTGTTAGTATTCTTGTATTCTTAGTAGTTGTATTCTCAGTATTCTTAGTATTGTTATTCTTAGTTTTCTTGTATTGTTAGTATTCTTGTATTCTTAGTAGTTGTATTCTTAGTATTGTTAGTATTGTTAGTATTGTTAGTATTCTTGTATTCTTAGTAGTTGTATTCTCAGTATTCTTGGTATTCTTGGTATTTTTCCCTGAAAACAAAATAAAATAATAATAAAATACCACATTAACGTATATTTTATCCTCCATGTTTTTACACTAGACCTATAAAACTACATTTCTTCTCTTTCACTCTTTACAACATAAATGTCTCGCTTCCTCCTCTCTCACACCTTTTTTTCCACATTTGGTTGCTTTTCTTCTCCAAATAATACCCTTGACCTGCTTTACTGAGACTAATTTGCATATCTGTGTTTCCTTCCTTTTAATCACTTCGGACAACATCTATAAAACACAGACGAGACAGTTTAAATGACGTAAACAATCATTTTATTGTTGTTGAAGTGTTCTCTAACTTATCATCCTCTGGTTATTTATGTCTTTGATCATTTTGATATTGTGAATTAATTTTCATTTTATTTATTTAAAAAAACAAACCAGTAAAGTTACAACAGCCACCAGTACGACACACACTCACACTAGAGAAACCCCACAGGGAGTCAGGAATACGAACCCTGAACCAGGTTTTCGTATTCAATTTAAACCAAAAGATGGTTTTGAAGAAGATTTTTGAAGATTGTCTCCAGTTTAAAGCCCTTAAAAGTACTAACAAGTAAAAGTCCTGCGTTCTAACAAACTGGTTAAGAAGGCCGGCTCCATCATTGGCTGCAAACAATACATTCTGGAAGAGGTGGTGGAGAGGACACTGAAGAAACTATTATCCATATTGGATAACCCAGACCACCCTCTCCACCACCTACTGCAGGGACAGACTGATCCAGCTCCACTGTCACAGGACCGATACAGGAGAACATTCCTGCCCTCTGCAATAAGACTTTATAATAAATCACCTCTGAACAGATCATCCTCCACATAACTACACACTGCTACACTGTTGTTTGCTGGTGGTTGATTTTTGCACTACTGTTTTTCATCTAGTTAGTTAATTTAACACTATTCTATTACACTGTATATACTGTGTATTTTTGTTGCTTATCTTATATATTCTATATTCTGATATTTAATTTGTCCTACTGTGTTATTCTATTGTATATATTGTGCATTTTTTAATACTTAATATTTTGGTTACTCTGTTACTTTGCGTCTTGGTATGTCTTGCTGCTGTAACATACAATTTTCCCCCTGGGGATGAATAAAGTACATATCTATCTATCTATCTATCTATCTATCTATCTATCTAAACGTGACTGAAGTACGACAGTATCAGCATCAAAATAAACTTAAAGTACCAAAAGTAGAAGAAGGTTACATTGTTGCAGTAATGTGCTCGTCACGTTCACGTTGTTTGAGGTGAACAACCCATAATCGTCTGCGAGTGGCTTCTTGTCTCTTCTTCTCCAGAAGCTGCAGATGGAAACAAGAACTCAGATGTCGTTCACGGTCACAGTATGAAAGGAATGACAGCTCTTCTGGAGCGAGGGTAGTCCTCAAACCTCTGCTGGTAGTCTCTGCAAGACCGACAATCCGGTTAGACCTGATCCCCCCCCACTGATGATATTAGACAACAGCACTCAGACACACACTCAGAACTTTAAAGACATGACTTTAAAAATAAACAAGTTAACCTTTTGTTTCAGCTGTGACGAAAAACTGAACTCATGTTTTACTTGAAGTCAACTTCAAAAGAACATGGACTGGAAAGATGATAGCTTCAAGGCTCTCTTCCTGCTGACATCTGTCCTAACTTCAAGTCCAGCCATGTTCCGACTGTTACATTCACTCATGCAGCTGCAACTTTTACCTGATAATTCATCCGTTTCTAGAAAACCAGACCAGTTTACTGTGATTCTGTTTTTGTTTAGCTGATGAGCTAATGTTAGCGGATGTTCTAGTCTCACAGAACTGAACTTGTTGTAGCAGAATGAAGAGGAGAGAGGCAGTTCTTGGAGTCGCAACCAGCGGGGATCGTTTATTCTTAGTTCACAACAGATCCAAAGTGTCAGAGTTCTAACGTCTGACTTCCTGCACCTCACGCCACATTACACCAATCAAATCCCTTTGACTGAACAAAACACATCTGGTCCTCTCATCATGTCAAAATAACAAATTATATAAGGTCACGTAAGCTTCAACAAACTCCTTCAGAGCCATGTCATAACCCTGTGATTCTGTTATTGTCTAGCTGCTAACATCCTTCAATGGGGGACAAGATGGAGGTTGTGACAGGACATTTTATGTTTTAGGGATGGGGGGGGGGGGGGACTCGGACCATGAAGCGACCAGGTTGCTAACATACCTGTGGTGCTGGTAGGCTCTGGGCCCGATGGAGCACACGGTGAAGAAAGCAAAGGCGGTGGCGGGTAAAGACCACGAGGCTAAAGCGAAACCACACCACTCCAGGATCTCACCGAAGAAGTTGGCGCCAGACACAAACTCAAACATCCCCCCTAAAGGAAAGTGAATCAGGATCTGAAGTGAATCAGGATCTAAAGTGAATCAGGATCTAAAGTGAATCAGGATCTAAAGTGAATCAGGATCTAAACTTTAGATCCTGATTTGATGATCTGAAGTGAATCAGGATCTAAACTTTAGATCCAGTGTGGATCAGGATCTGTGGTACCATAGGGGATCCTGTAGATGGTCTCTCCAGGTCTTCTCAGGCTTCGCAGGATGTGGTCACTGTGGACGTTGACGATCATTCCGACCACGAAGAGAAGAAAACCTTCACAATGATTAAATACAGAAGAGTTATAAAACTAAAACCCAGCGGCTCCTTTAACTGTACGACGGCGTGTTGGGTCCAACAAACCACCATCTTTCAGCCAGGACAGCAACGTTGATTTGTTCATGTAACTTCTGTACTTCAGTGACGTCACTCCTGGAGATAATTTAACCCCAAAACCACCATCTTTATCTGTACCTCACTACGTCCTTTTGTTGCCGAAACCAAACTGAGTTTCCTGTGAAAGAGTTTATTTTGAAAAGACTGTATTCATTCAAATTGACCCGTGTTGCTGGACTTTAGTAGGAAACTCTCGTATGAATGGTTGTATGAGGATACGATAAATTAATAAACTTCAACAGTTAAAGAGTTTTCCTTCTGAATATTACCCCTCCCCCAGCTTTGCATCTATTATTTTGTATCTACAACGGCCCTGATACACTGTTGTTTCAAAGTGTCACAGTTTTCTTGTGCACTTTTCTTTCTGTTGTCATTTGTTTTGAGATTTCTAGAAGAGTTTAAATGTTCTAATCAATTACTATCATCTCTTTAAAGATCTAGAGGAGTAATGAGTTCAAAGGTTCTAATCAACTACTATCATCTCTGTAAAGATCTAGAGGAGTAATGACTTCAAAGGTTCTAATCAACTATCATCTCTGTAAAGATCTAGAGGAGTGATGAGTTTAAAGGTTCTAATCAACTACTGTCATCTCTGTAAAGATCTAGAGGAGTGATGAGTTTAAATGTTCTAATCAACTACTATCATCTCAGTAAAGATCTAGAGGAGTAATGAGTTCAAAGGTTCTAATCAACTACTATCATCTCTGTAAAGATCTAGTCACTGCACCTTGATAGAAGGTTCAACCACGACTCCCAGGGTGCATTTCACCTGCAAACATCCAATCACAGAGCTTATAACTTTGGCAGTTTGAGTCTTACATTCTGGCTTCTTCTCCATGACAATGGCCGCTAAAGGCTCATGGGTATTGTAGTATTTAGAGCCAAGCTGGATGTTGTAGTGACCCACCTGCAGCCAGGCGAGCGTCACTCAGCCAGGTGTGCTCAAACTGGGCGCAGTGCAGCAGGTGGTGTCCCTGCAGGAAGCCGTTGAGCGAGCAGAAGATGGCGGCGGCGAGGACGATGGGCAGTGGGACGGGACGTCCTCTTGTCAGGAAGGCGTAGATAAAGCTCCTGCAGAACAGACACATCCTCTTTGTTTCACTTTAAACCAGTGAGTCTCATGTGTTCACTTTAAACCAGTGAGTCTCATGTGTTCACATCTGAATGAAGTCACAGAAAACAAACCTCAGAGTCCAGTAAGATCAGAATGTAACACATGAGTTCACTGTTCAATGCTGTAAACAGAGAGAAGCTGAAACAAGGTTTAATAACCAGACAAAGTCCTCTTATTAAGAAAAATATAATGTTGTGGCTGTTTGGTGACATCACTTCACACCTGAATGAATTTAAAGCTGCAGAACAATTCAGTGAAATTTAATTTTTATTTTTCAAAAGCTTTCTGTTCTGTATTTTATTCTATAGGACCCGAGAGCCCCCCCACGGGGGGCTGTTTTAGAGTGTGCAGCATTCAGCGTGTCGTAGAAAGCATTTTTCATAAAGAAATATGATTATTGCTCCAGACATATTAAATATCGAATTAACGGGAAAAGTCCGAGCAACATCATCATTCCAGCCATTGTAAACACTGCAAACACAATTATACATGAACTAATATCATATCTGGAAGATATCTAGAAGATTTGCCACAATTTTGGCCAAAAATCGACGACCTATGCTCTCTCTATGGCTCTCTCATCACGGAGCAGGATCGCACATGGCGGATGAACACATGCAGGAGGGGCACGATTCGACCCGGAAACGCACAGCGGCGTCCAAATTACTCTCTTTCAAACCGTTCAAAAGTTATGGGTATGCATGCCAACATCAGCCGCAGGACACGAGAAAAAAAATTGGGTAAAAAAAACAAAAACGTACGTTTTGGCGATGAAAAACGGATTTATTCGAGCCGATTTCTGCACAGCTCTGCCCGCCATGTTCTGCTGCATGTCTGTGAGTGAGATCAATGTGGGGTGGAGCAATCCATGTAGAGAGGGGGGTTCGCCCAGCATTTTGCGATTTTTAGCCAGTAAACAGACCCGGATATGATCAAACACCCCCGCATGGCTCCCGTTGGACTATCCCGCATCTAAAAATGTCTCACACAGTATATATATATATATATATATATATATATATA
>NW_022280403.1:8098-9022 GCF_004355925.1 Anarrhichthys ocellatus
GAAGTGTTCTTTTATGTTGATGTTGAATGTTTGTGATAAACTGAAGGATGAAGTGTTCTTTTATGTGTTGAGAAAATCCTCCTTCAGCTACATAAACTCCTTAAAAAGCCTCTTGGATCCGCTGGAAAATACTTAACAAAGCTGAAAACATGCAACATACACATTCATCCAGAAGCACGAGACAGAGAAGTGAAACACAGAGAAGCTCATGTAACCTGTGGAAGTAGTGCAGCATGAAGGTGCAGAGCAGCAGCGTCCTCCCGGTCCGGTCTCCGGTCCATCCCGGCTCCTTGGTGAGCAGCAGCAGCAGCAGCGGCAGCAGGAACGCCGGGACCTCCTGCAGGAACCAGCCCAGTCGGGCCGGACAGCAGCGACCCTCCGCCGGCAAGTAGCGGCCGTAATGCGTGTGGCTCCGCGTCTGGCGCAGCATGTAGGCGGCGCCCCCGACGATCAGAGCCCAGCTCAGGGAGGAAACAGCGGCGTCCCGACACTCCATCAGCGCGGCTCTGCTAGAGACTGAAGACTGGAAGCGGACCGAGGAGGGATACGTGGACCAGGTCTGGCAGCCAGTCCGAGAGGGGCTGTTTTACTGAGAATACTTAATAACACTATATTTAATAAAAACAGTTTCAATTTGAAAGTGTCTGTGGTTGTTGGACCCGACTCTGTAAGAGAACAATACAAACAAAACAAAAGAATGTGAGCAAACATCTGGAACACAGGAGCTCACCAAAGCCTCACAACCAGATGACGTCAGCAGTTAAACTGCAACAAAGTTAAAACATCAGCTGTCAGCAAAACGGACGAAAGAGATTAACTGAGCAGTTTACTGATATAAAACAAGAAGAAGAAGAAGAAGAGACAGAGGGAGCAGCATGTGAACACATGATGAATGAACACGTGATGAATGAACACATGATGAGT
>NW_022280403.1:9032-19032 GCF_004355925.1 Anarrhichthys ocellatus
TGAACACGTGATGAGTGAACACGTGATGAGTGAACACGTGATGAATGTACACGTGATGAATGAACACATGATGAGTGAACACATGATGAGTGAACACATGACTATGTAGGGACTCCACCATGTGCTTGGAACAGAGCGAGTTGGGCCTACATGGTCAACAGGCTGATGGGTTAAATCAGGCACTGAGCCCACCAGACGTTAAATCTCACCGATGTGTGATTTTGGGTCCGAACTCAACACTGAGCTCTCATTGGACGAGGGCCACAGGCACCACGGGGGTCCGACCGCTACGAAGACATGTCAGAGTAAGAGGCTTGTGTCGGGGCATAAATAGGTCATAGTGTGACTATAAGCTTGTTTGTTTTGTTCTAACTTTACTGTAATATTAATGTGTCAGTGTGTCTGTTTATGGACTGCCGTTGTGTAAAGTCACCGTTACTGCTGCTGTCATGGTGTTGTGGTTCGATCAGTCACTGCAAGTGAGGGTGAGGGTGGTAACTAACTTCATCAGTTGGAAGACCAGAACCTTTCCTGTGTGATAAACAGTCGCTGTGTTTTACTGCGGCGCTGAGGATATGCCTTGTTTTGAGTGTTTTCCTTATTGTTTAACTAACCCACACACACACACACACACACACATACAGGTTGTGCTGTTGTGTTATCTCAGGCACATGTAGTGTGTAGACGCTGCCTCTACTGTATGTCTCATTGCTCTGTTCAATGATCGTGGCCTCGCTGCCATGTCTGTCGTCTTGTGTAGCGTGATCACGTACGAGATCACGTACGAGATCACGTACGAGATCACGTACGAGATCACGTACGAGATCACGGCCACCAGTTTCTCCTTCTGATCTCGCTTCTCCCCACAGACACGATGTTCTGTTGATTTTAGATAGTCGGCTTGTAATTGTACAGTAGCTGTTGTTAGCTTTATATTATTATTGACTTGACTCTGTTATACTTTAAATCCTGGTCCTGGTTCTACCTGGACCCTGGTCTGGCCTCCTGCCGTGGTTCTGTGATATGCATTGAATGTGTTGTAACTCTGTTGTGTGGTTCATTCTGTACACATCACATCTATCACACTCATCCTGGGAGAGGATCCTCCTCTGCTGCTCTCCCTCTTTTCTCCCGTTAAAGGGTTTTGGGGAGTTCTTCCTGCTCCGATGTGAGGGTCAAAGGTCAGAGGATGTCGCATGTGTACAGATTGTAAAGCCCTCTGAGGCTAACTTGTGATTTGTGATTTTGGGCTGTAGAAAGATACATTGAATTGAAGTTAAAGAGCAGCTGTCTGTGATGACTTTGTGTGTTGTGATAATAGCTGATATGTGGCCTTCACTGTTACTGCCCCGTTATTATTAATACTTGTTAATAATCTTATTGATGTCAATAATTTAGTTTTCATGCTTGCTGATGCAGGAGGAAAATGTGTTTTTGTCTTGAAATATATTTGCGTAAAATCAATCATATCCATAATCTGTGAGGTCTGTGAGGAGGAAGTGACGGCTGCGAAGGTTCCTCGGGACGTCCTCACGCTGTGTTCACACCAACTGTGGGAGTAGATCACATACGAAGTCTCTGCACAGACGCGATGAGGCTGGAGTGACGCATACTCGCGATGGCGCGGCGTGAATAATGGACAACTTCTACATCATCCATGAGCCTGGAAAACATCACACCCAAGAGAGTTGTGTGACATGGAAGACTGCAATATTGCAACATGCTGAATACGCTGAGGAGCAGAACAACGACAGAGAACAAGCAGAGATACGTTTTGTCAGCGCAAACTCAAGGATGCCCAGCTGACAATGTATCAGGACAGGGAGAGGAGGAAAGGACAGAGACAACAGGGCGGTAGAGCAAAGTTGAGGGGCAGAGACTTTAGAAAACACACCAGCTGAAAGCTTTGTGTGCCATCAATGTGGCAACTTGGACATTGGAGAAGAGACACAATCTCCACGAAACAATAACAGGACAAGTGGGAGGGCTCAACATCAGCCGTCAGACTGAGAGCAGGAGCAGGCGACGGGGCGGAGCCCAGAGAGGGACCGACCGACGCACACACACACAACGCAACGCGACGTATCGCGACGCATGGCGACACGACGTGGCACAACACAACACAGAGGGTGAGTTAACTTTAGATTCTTTAGATGACAAACTTGTACATTTAATACACACATTAGAAACTAGACACTAGACACACTAGCATGTGTGTGTGAGTGAAAATGAAAATGAAGGGTTTAGAAAGTTTTCAAACGTATCCGTTTTCGGTGCTCCGACACTCCGGCGTAGTGAAGACGCTCAGTGTGAACGTAGCAAAACATGAAAATAGAAACGGAGTAATGTGGACGTAGCATCACTCTCTCACTCACACTGTCACACGCACACTGTCACACACGCATACACACACGCACTCTCACACACTCTCTCTCTCTCACTCCCTCACACACTCTCTCACACACACACACACTCACACACACTCTCACACACACTCTCACACTCACACACACACTCACACACACTCTCACACACACTCTCACACTCACACACACACTCACACACACTCTCACACACACTCACACATCAGGAGCACAAGTTGTACTTTAAAGTTGATAGTTTTTATTTGATGTTAGTACTCAGTTATGTTATCCAGACGTTTGCTGATTTGGAGTAGATTTCTGAAGGATTTCGATATCTTTGTCTTTTTTTAGTTATTCTTTTAGTTTAATTATATTTGTTGTTTCGTATATTTAGTTTCTTGGTTTGTGTTTTAGTCTAAATGAACACCACAACGAGCAGTGGAGTCTGACCTTTGTCAAACGCTGCTGTAGTTGTTAAGTGTGTGTGTGTACACAGAGACAGTTATGAATGGATATTGCCATCAAACATGTGTTGTGAAATCATGAATGTGTTCATCATTACAGCTTTAAAGTGGTGCAGAGTTGATCTGAGGTTCACCTGACTGCAGCTGCTCTTCATCTCCACCTGCTGTCACAGCAGCTTCCTGCAGACGAGAGCCTCAGAGTGGAACAGCTGTGACAACGTCTCTCAACAGTTATGAAATTCATTTCATGTGTTCGCTTTGTTTCTTTTCCTTCTTCTGTGGAACTTATGTGAGACGTCATATGATCCATAGAAGCTTTCTATCACATGTGAAACTGAATTTATGCATTTCGTTTCATAAATCTCTCATACACATACATACAGTTGTGTGAAAAAGTGTTTGCCCCCTTCCTGATTTCTTATTTTTTTGCATGTTTGTCACACTTAAATGTTTCAGATCATCAAACTAATTTAAATATGAGACAAAGATAACACAAGTAAACACAAAATGCAGTTTTTAAATGAAGGTTTTTATTATTAAGGGGGGAAAAAATCCAAACCTACATGGCCCTGTGTGAAAAAGTGATTGCCCCCTAAACCTAATAACTGGTAGGGCCACCCTTAGCAGCAACAACTGCAATCAAGCGTTTGCGATAACTGGCAATGAGTCTTTTACAGCGCTGTAGAGGAATTTTGGCCCACTCATCTTTGCAGAATTGTTGTAATTCAGCCACATTGGAGGGTTTTCGAGCATGAACCGCCTTTTTAAGGTCATGCCACAGCATCTCAATCGGATTCAGGTCGGGACTTTGACTAGGCCACTCCAAAGTCTTCATTTTGTTTTTCTTAAGCCATTCAGAGGTGGACTTGCTGGTGTGTTTTGGATCATTGCCCTGCTGCAGAACCCAAGTGCGCTTCAGCTTGAGGTCACGAACAGATGGCCGGACATTCTCCTTCAGGATTTTTTGGTAGACGGCAGAATTCATGGTTCCATTTACCACAGCAAGTCTTCCAGGTCCTGAAGCAGCAAAACAGCCCCAGACCATCACACTACCACCACCATATTTTACTGTTGGTATCATGTTCCTTTTCTGAAATGCCGTGTTACTTTTACGCCAGATGTAATGGGACATACACCTTCCACAAAGTTCAACTTTTGTCTCGTCAGTCCACAGAGTATTTTCCCAAAAGTCTTGGGGATCATCAAGATGTTTTCTGGCAAAACTGAGACGAGCCTTTATGTTCTTTTTGCTCAGCAGTGGTTTTCGTCTTGGAACTCTGCCATGCAGGCCATTTTTGCCCAGTCTCTTTCTTATGGTGGAGTCATGAACACTGACCTTAATTGAGGCAAGTGAGGCCTGCAGTTCTTTGGATGTTGTTCTGGGGTCTTTTGTGACCTCTTGGATGAGTCGTCGCTGCGCTCTTGGGGTAATTTTGGTCGGCCGGTCACTCCTGGGAAGGTTCACCACTGTTCCATGTTTTCGCCATTTGTGGATAATGGCTCTCACTGTGGTTCGCTGGAGTCCCAAAGCTTTAGAAATGGCTTTGTAACTTTTTCCAGACTGATAGATCTCAATTACTTTGTTTCTCATTTGTTCCTGAATTTCTTTGGATCGCAGCATGATGTCTAGCTTTTGAGGATCTTTTGGTCTACCTCACTTTGTCAGGCAGGTCCTATTTAAGTGATTTCTTGATTGAGAACAGGTGTGGCAGTAATCAGGCCTGGGTGTGGCTAGAGAAATTGAACTCAGCTTTCCAAAGATGTGATAAACCACAGTTAATTTATGTTTTAACAGGGGGGGGCAATCACTTTTTCACACAGGGCCATGTAGGTTTGGATTTTTTTTTCCCCCTTAATAATAAAAACCTTCATTTAAAAACTGCATTTTGTGTTTACTTGTGTTATCTTTGTCTAATATTTTAATTTGTTTGATGATCTGAAACATTTAAGTGTGACAAACATGCAAAAAAATAAGAAATCAGGAAGGGGGCAAACACTTTTTCACACAACTGTATATACATACATATATATGTATATACATATACATATACATGTATATACATATATATACACATGTATACACATATATACACATACATATATACACATATATATACATATACACATATATACACATACACATATACACACATATACATATATACATATACATATATACACACACACACACATATATACACATACACACACATATATACACACACACACACACACACACACACAATAGTGCTGGGCAAGTTAACACGATAACGCATTCATTCATTAACGCCGACAATTATTTTATAGCACGTTAACGCATTTTTTTATTTTGAAAGTCCGTTGCTCACTGTCAGCGGTGGAGGAATGGAGACTACTGGACATCGCTGCGGTAAAGTCAGCAGACACTCATCGAATGAGTTTGGTGAATCAGGACCACTGATTCACCAAACCTGCTTGCTTGCAGTCTCTGTTCCACCACAGTCCCCGACGTTGGTCTCATGATTCATTTTGTTTCTGAAGATAGATTTGATTTTGTAGCGAGTAACGAAGGTTTCAGGGGAAATGTATCGGAGTCAAAGTATCAGTTTTCTTTGCAAAATGTAGTGAAGTAAGTCAAGAGAAATATTAGTAAAGTAAAGTACAGATATCCAAAAAAGAGACTCAAGTATTGACTGAAGTATTTCTGACTGAAGTATTTCTAACACGTACATAACACGTAACACATGGGATAGCATCATCTCATTCATAGTATCTCTAAAGCTACTTCTCGCATTCTATTGTTGAAGTGGATCTTCTCTCATCACGGTATAATGCCGTTGCACTCCAGTCTGTTTGACTCACACTATTCTCTGGTCTAACGTGACCATGTTCTCCATTTGCTGGTCGATCTGACGGTTTCCTGTTTTAGGGGGATTAAGCCTTGTCTGACCTCAGCATCCCTATCCCTCGGTTATCCTACTTCAGGATGGAGTCCAATCAACAAAGACTTTGCACTATTCATATTTTATGCATGTATAATAAATTATTGTTTTCATTGACAGTGCATTTTTCTGACGAAGTGAAACTCACGGCGTCGGAAAACAATCCTAACTCTTAACCACAACCCAACACAACGAAGAGGAGTCTATGGCAGCTATACCAAAGGAATGAGCTAGTGACTCCAAACTCAATACACTGGTGCTCTGGCAAGATACCAACAGGCACATAACATCCTGTGAGGTTAGCACTAACTTTTCAAAACTTTTCTCTCTATTACCCGAACCCAATCAGACAAACACCGTCACCTCAATGAAAACCAACAGAGGACAACGCTAAGCAGTGGAAACATGACAGTCAATGCTGCGCTCTGTGCACGCTTACTGCTTTGCCTTCCTTTGTTTTGGCGTCTTGGCGAAAGACAAAGCTCATCACATGAACTCCAGAGAATCCAACAAATGTTCCTTTTTGTTCCAGGAATCTTTGCTCCAAGGTTGTTGTTGTTTTAACTTTCTGTAGTCAGAGAGAAAAAATATCAAAACAAAACTTACATCAGGATTTGCAGTGAAGGTTGATTTCATTGTAGTGATCAAAAGCAGTCCCTCTCTTAAAAATAATAATCAAGTAAAAACCAGTTCCCTTCCTGGTGTTCAGTGCCCCTTAGTGTCAACAAAAATAAATACAATAACAAATAACACAATAAGCAAACTAATGAAATAAGTAGTAGTAGTAGTCAGTATTGTATGTCGTAAAAAAATCACAGTATTATAAATCGTGAAAAGTAATAAAAAGTCATAGTATACATGACATCATACATGACTATGACATACAATACTATCACTTTTGGCAACATCCTATACAATCACTTTTTTGTGATTTTTTTCGACATATATGTGCATATATATACACGTATATATATGTGTATATATATATACACATATATGTGCATATATACACACATATGTATATATGTATGTGTATATGTAAACATATATACATATGCAACACTTCTTTTTACAATCAACACTTGAAATGATGAAGGCACTTGCAAATGACAAGCTAGTACAAAATGTGAACCACACTTTGATGTTTTAACTCTTTACTTAAAGATTTCATTAAACTTGTTTTTGTTCTTTTTACAAAATGTACCAAAACACCGGCAACGAGGAAGATCTTGGGTGGATAATAATAAATATGATACTTTTTTTATCATACTATATATACACATATATATATATATATGCATATATGCATATATATATACATATATATATATGCATATATATATATATATATATATATATATATGCATATATATATGCATATGCATGCATATATATATATATATATATATATATATGCATATATATATGCGTATACATGCATATATATATGCGTATATATGCATATATATATGCGTATATATGTGTATATATATGTGTATATGTATATAGAGACGTCTACATTCTCTTCCCATCACTTTGTCCCATCAGAGGCCTCATCATGTCAGACACAGATCAACTTTACTGCAGGAGTTCATGTTCCCGATGACGCTGCTGTAGCACCAACATCACGACGTTCACTTTGGTCTGTTGAGCTGCATGAAAACCAGAAACTTTGAACTTCTTTTCTCAAACATTCAGGTTCATCTTGAAGAAGTCAGCGTGCTGGAACATCTAAAACATTGACTTTCAGTTGTAACTCGTAGCATAGATGGAAACTTGAACTTAACATAAATGTTTTAATGACCCATAAAACCCATAAAAACAGGGTGTTTTGGTAAGCAAGTATTTTTCCAGTTGAACCAGTAATAAGCAGTTGGGTTCCATGGTAATCCAGTAATAAAGAGGTCGTTCTCCAGTTAAACCAGTGCTCTTAAGAGAAAGGACAGAGCAGCCCCTGAAGCCAAACCCAGCGACAGGAAGAAAGCCATGATGGCCCCGGCTGTTTCTGCTTCATGAGGGAGAACATTCCTGAAACAACAAGTAGTATATATTACTTACTCACACTTATCACTAAATATGAAATAGTTTTTATAACTACAGTAATTAAGATGAAGTTTACAGGTACAAGAATACAGCAGTACTTTCATGAGACAGTTTGGGTTATTTTCAATGTTATTAATATAATCATAAATGCAGATGATGATACTGTAACTGAGTAATATGAATCAGACACATCAGAAGGTTACATCACTGTAACCCTGGTTCTATGAGCACAGGCAGAGCCCTCTACCTCGGAGCTCTGTCGTTCCTACAGCGCTCAATGAAGAGGATGTGGGACAGCAGTGTGTGCTGCCTGATGTACTGTGGGGTCCACACATGGAAGAGAGTGTTACCTATTGAGTCCCGTTGAGGGCTCAACCTCTGCTTATAGAACTAGGGTTACGTTACTGTAACCACTGTTTCTTACTTTGGACCAAAGCACATGCAGAGGCTGGCCAGGTATCCATTACTGAAGGCGAAGAGGATCATGAAGAAGATGAACCAGCCGTCGTGATGGAAGAAGACGGGAAGGTGAAGACGAGGCTGAACGTTACACAGCATGAAAAGAGGGACGAAGATGAGACGACACAAGATGGACACAGGAAGTACCATGCTGTCCTTCCTCGGCTGGAAACAGAGATAATGACTCATAAATTCAACAATTATCAATACATCTACACACAATATTAAACAACACATAGAGAGGGACGAACACACGATCACAAGTCACTGAATGAACTGAGACAGAGGACAGACTGCATGAATGGGTGGAGACAGAGGACAGACTCCATGAACGGGTGGAGACAGAGGACAGACTGTATGAACGGGTGGAGACAGAGGACAGACTGCATGAACGGGTGGAGACAGAGGACAGACTGCATGAACGGGTGGAGACAGAGGACAGACTGTATGAACCGGGTGGAGACAGAGGACAGACTCCATGAACCGGGTGGAGACAGAGGACAGACTCCATGAACCGGGTGGAGACAGAGGACAGACTGCATGAACCGGGTGGAGACAGAGGACAGACTGCATGAACCGGGTGGAGACAGAGGACAGACTGCATGAACCGGGTGGAGACAGGACAGACTGCATGAACCGGGTGGAGACAGAGGACAGAYTGCATGAATCRGGTGGAGACAGAGGACAGACTGCATGAACCGGGTGGAGACAGAGGACAGACTGCATGAACCGGGTGGAGACAGAGGACATGTAGTGCTCGATATGGAACTCACCCACATACAGACTGCCGTTAAGCTCCGCCCGGCCCAGTCACACAGGTTAAAGAGCAGGAAGCAGCTGACTGGGATGAAGAACTGCTCTGTTGAAGAAAACAAAAAGACTCAAACAACGAGTTGATCTGTGAAGTGAGACAAAGTGACTCTTGAGGTTCTAAGTAATCAGCTAAAGTGCAGAACTTCTTCTTCTTCTGGTGTTTCTGTCCATCACCAAACATCTGAAGGTGCATTAGACAGAATACTGAGACACACTGTATTCAGTGTGAATGCTGACTCAGCAGCAGCACTGTTCTTCTTCATGTGTCTTTTACTGTTTGTACTTGAGAACATTAAACATTTTTCAACATTTTCTTTTAATCTTCAAATCCTTTTGAACCTTTTCCACTTTGAAATGCTCATCTCTCTGTCATGGATTTAATTATATTAATTACATTTTATTTTACATTATTTTCAATACTTACACTTTAATTAAACACACCTTTCAGTGAACACTCCCCATGCTGTGCTTCAACTCAACCTATTGTCATGCTTTGTTCACTTCTTTCACTCATCTTCTTTATGTGATCGGGGTCGCCGGAGCCGATATATGTTCCCCAGACGATCATCACAGACAAACTATTAACCTGAGCTGCATGTCTGTGGACTGTGGGAGGAGGCCAGAGGCCCCACGCTGACACGTGAAGCACACGCTAACTCCACACAGAAGGGCCGTCCAGCCGGGGACTCGATACCCGGCCCCTCTGTGCTGCGAGGCAACCACAGTGCAGCCCTTTTATATATGAGGTTTTAATATGGAGATGGTTGAAAACATAAGACCACCACAGAAGAAGAAACCTTTTCTGAGCACACCCAAAGGGACGACTTACCCCAGGAGCCTCCGTCAGCGAGGGTGGATTTGGTGTCGGCAGTGATGGCGGGAAACGTTCCTATGGTGACGGTGAAGGTGAAGCAGACCAGCAGAGCCAGCCGCCAGA
>NW_022280403.1:22516-25204 GCF_004355925.1 Anarrhichthys ocellatus
AGACAGGGAGAGACAGAGAGAGACAGACAGACAGAGAGACAGACAGAGACAGAGAGACAGACAGGGAGACAGGGAGAGACAGACAGACAGACAGAGAGACAGACAGACAGAGAGACAGGCAGAGACAGAGAGACAGACAGACAGAGATACAGACAGAGAGACAGACAGACAGGGAGAGACAGAGAGACAGAGAGACAGACAGGCAGACAGGGAGACAGGGAGAGAGAGAGACAGAGACAGACAGACAGGGAAACAGACAGACAGGGAGAGACAGACAGACAGACAGACAGACAGGCAGACAGGCAGACAGACAGACAGGGAGAGAGAGAGACAGACAGAGAGACAGACAGGCAGACAGACAGACAGGGAGACAGGGAGAGAGAGAGACAGAGACAGACAGACAGACAGAGACAGAGAGACAGACAGAGAGACAGACAGACAGGGAGACAGGGAGAGACAGACAGACAGACAGGGAGAGAGAGAGACAGAGAGACAGACAGACAGACAGAGACAGAGAGACAGACAGAGAGACAGACAGACAGAGAGACAGAGAGACAGGCAGACAGACATCACATCTTTGGGCCTTAACAGCAGCGCCACCATGTGGCCGATTGGGGTACATTCACATCGTTTCCAGTTATTGTTCCAAGTTTCACCCAAATAAGAGTTAAATGAATAAGAACAAAGTATAAAAGTTTAACAGTAACAAACAAACACAAAACAACTCACAGTTGATGATGACGATCTTCACCATGGTGACGGAGAAGAAGGGCAGCGGCTCCAGAGGAACTTTGACGAGGACGGCGGTGGTGATGAAAACGAACATGATGACGAGCAGACTGCCCATCACGCGCAGATGCTGAGGAATACTGACGCAGGGAGAAGAAGCTCAAGGAATCATCCGAGAGCTCAGGGAGTTACATGAAGAAGAAGAGCAGCTGAGTCAGAGACACTGAACTAGAGCTGACCAATGCAACACATTATATTACAGTTATGATGTATGAATGTGTTAATGATGACATGTCACACTGAACAACGTCTTTACAGTGAACCTCCTGCTGTGTTACGGAGCGGCCAGACCTCTCAGATGATCTGGGACGGGTCTGCTTTCTGTCCTCAGAGACAAACTAAACATGAATAAGTAGCGCTCGGTTTATGTGCGTCTTACATCTGGAATAAAGTCCCAGAAAACTATAGCTCAGCTGCTACCTCTATAAAACATTAATTACATTGTTTTATTCTATCGTATACCGCTTCTGTTAAATTCAGCTTCTTTTTATTTTCTATTCTCTTCACTGTTAAATTACAGTTTTAATTGTATTTACATTCATTTGTGTTTAATTTGCACTACCTTCATGTTTTAGGCAAAGTGCTTTGAATCACCTTGTTTGCTTCAATGTGCTATAAATGAATTTTCCTTCGAGGGCTTTACAATCTGTACACATACGACATCCTCTGACCTTTGACCCTCACATCCCTCAGGAAACCCTCAGAGCTCAACAGAGGAGGGATCAATAGACGTCATGTGTACAGAATGAACATCACAACAGAGTCACAACAGAGATGCATGAGACAGAAACGGTACTATGAGAGGATAGTAGCAGCAGTAATAATAGCAGAAGTAATAATAGAAAAATGATGACACGGGTCCAGTGGATTTCAGAGTCATGTAGGACTCTTCTTCATTGGTATTGATATGTTGTAGTACTCACAGCGTGTGCAGGAAGGAGTTCAGGCAGGTGCAGAAGAGCAGCGGCAGCATGGCGCACAGTGTCATCACGTTGTTGAATTTGGCCTCCAGAAGGCTGCGATGGTCACTTGATGCCTCTGTCTGATTGGCTGAAGAATCAACCAATGAGGAGTCCTTCAGACGGCTGGTGAAGTACTGAAGACACAGACACAGATTCTGTTCATATATATAATGCAGACTCAAACCAACATGTGGCTCTCAGCTCCAATCCCATTGGTTGCTACCGAACACATTAAGATTTATAAACACACACGTAGAAACTACACTTAAACTACAAACGTGACTAAAATAGGAGGAAATGTTGCACATTAGTCAGATTTTAACTGTTAAAAAATAAATGTTTGTACAGTTTGATTAGACAATAATGTGAACAGTAACAATGATGAATTAATCTTTACTTTAATATAATACACATACTATAATATGGTAGAATACAATAAATATTTACAGCAGCTGCTTAATTCACTTCACTTTTTATTAACTTCACTCAATATGTGAACAATGTTTAAATTCTCCATCCTTCAAAATAAAAGCTGGTTCATTAGCAGAAGATGATGTGTGTGATGGATAACAGACAGGAAGTGACATCATACCATGGTAGCAGTCATGAAGAAGTTCCAGGGCAGCAGCGTCCCCAAACCGAGCATGAAGAAGATCAGCCACACGCCAAAATACCTGCAGGAAGATGTTTTCAAAATAAAATAGTTTATCGTGAAACTTACACAAAACCACTGTGAACCACCGTGAGTTTTTACTGTACTTTGGGAACCTTAACCCAAACCGTTACTATGACCTTCAGTTTTAAATCATTATCAACAGCTGCCAGCCATCACCTCTACTCCACTGAAGGTGATGGCTGGTAGAGGTAGACCACCTGGATCACACTCTACAGAAGGTGATGGCTGGTAGAGGTGGACCACCTGGATCACACTCCACTG
>NW_022280403.1:25214-34041 GCF_004355925.1 Anarrhichthys ocellatus
GTGGACCACCTGGATCACACTCCACTGAAGGTGATGGCTGGTAGAGGCAGAGGGTTCATTTGGGTCCACTATACTATTTGATCGTAACATAAATGCTACATTTGTATTCTGTTTTTTTTTCTGCATAAGCACAAACCGTAACATCAAATGCAGATAGATGTCAGAATGATATGAGGTGTACTCTCACCTCTCCAGCTACCGGTCCACACTCCGTACCTGGTCCATCTGGGACATATATACCTGCTACCCTCCAGTTTCCAAGCCAAATCCTTTACGTACTGAGCTACTTCCTCCCCAACTAACATTAATAACTCTTCTTTAGATATTAGCTTCTGTAATAAATGTCAATCAATCAGAATTATCAGAAACTTTAACTGGAAACTCTGTGAACATCTGAATCATCCTGCAGTATTTATTATTTCTTCATGAACTTAACAGGGGGAGACTTACTTGTCTCTCGGTGAGCTGACGGCCATTATGCTCTAAGGATCTGATCAACTGAAGACCTGATGAACTGATACAGAAAGAAAATAACTCAGACTTCAGATACAAGACAAAGTAAAAGACATCAAAATAGACACTTATATAACAAAAGAGGTCAAGATCTTTACTTCAGAAGACCAAAAACATCAGTACGTACAGGCGACTCTGTTACGTTAAGTCCATGATGTCATTCTTTGTGGCTTCTCCCGACCGGCCGATGTCTTAATATGGGTTCATATCGCCAGCTGCCGTTTAGAAACGTGTTTTCAAACGGCAGCTGATATTTGTGAACTCTATGCGTCTGCAAGCGTCCATGAACAAAAGCCCGTCGGTGTCTGTTAACGTTGGTACAATGTGAGGGAATAAGACTCTCTACTGCTAACTTTTAATTTGTTTTTCTGACCAATGAACGACCCTCGTTAACCAATCATTAACCTTCAGCCGACAGAATTAGAGCCTTGCATGCTGACTGCCTAACTATTACCTGGCTGCAACGGTGCACAGACAGCTTCCATTCATCATTTACCGCCCACTGCAGTGGACGTGCAAAACAGGCAACTATTGCCTATTAGCCACAACATTGCGTGCATTGTCGTGGACACTTTCTTCACTTTCCCAGTAAGTCTCCATCCCATCAACTATTGTTCGTTTAGATGCCAGGTGGTCAGTTATGTGTCTGTCTGGTACAGGCTACTCTGTCTGGGTTTCTGAGTGTCCGGTCTACAACCTAAGCCACACTGAAGGTGAGCTGACCTTTAAGCTGGATCAATGATGGTGACTTTTGCTCAGCTTTATTTTTTATTTCAACGGTTATCAGTTAATTATTATCATCCCTTGTTTATTCAACACAAACACATCTCTCAGTCCAGCATCATGGCAGATTGGAAAATAGTCACGAAGTTCAATCTACTGGTTTTACATGGACACAAATTTTTAATTTTTTTGTGTTGTTCAGGATGAAAACAATACGAATGGAAGTCAATTTGGCACCTTTCTTGTGGTGGAAACACAAATGAAACGGTCTTCAACCACAAGACCGATGTTCGACACCATACATCCAAAGAGTTGTGCTTTTGTTTCCTAAAGTTTAACCTTTGTGATGGTTTTCTTAACTTAAGAGGTTTTGTTGCCAATGCCTAACTGTACCTACTTCATTCACGACCAAGCATAATGTCGTCATGTCACTTTACACAAAACCAATCGATTGCATTTTCGTGACGTCTCGAGCTGCTGTGAGACTGTGATTCATCTGCGTAACATGTCAGCTCTTCACAACTTACCAGGAACAGAATTAACTTGAACTTCCAGGTTTTACCTTCAGTGTTTCTCCACGACAGCAGGCTCGCCGTCCAGATGTTCCCAATGTCCTCCAAGTTTTACCTCAACTACTGTCAACTTCTGTCTCAATTTGTTTAATTCTCAGTTACTCTGTTGAAGTTTGTTTCGGTCTCCTTCAGTCTTTCTTTCCAGTCAGTTGGGAAATCTTTCTTCCTGTATTTGTCACGTCTTTTTTTTGTCCTTGTTCCTCTCTCAGAGATCTTCCTCCTCTCATTTGTCTCTCGTCTTTCTGCAGTTTCAGCAGAATCAGTTTTGCTGTCTGCGGTGACCTTTGACCCCTGATATCAGTCAGTTCAGTGGACTTTGTTTCTGTGTAAATGCTGAATATGTGATAACAGAACAACCAGATAACTGGAAAGGGGCACTCAGTAGAGTGCAGATGTCTGTCAGGTGTGTCTGCTACGATCAGAGCGGCATTGAATGAGTACCACACAGAATGTACTGATAGGAGTATTAATACACACAGAATGTACTGATAGGAGTATTAATACACACAGAATACACACAGAATGTACGATAAGAGTATTAATACACACAGAATGTACTGATAAGAGTATTAATACACACAGAATGTACTGATAAGAGTATTAATACACACGGAATGTACTGATAAGAGTATTAATACACACGGAATGTACTGATAAGAGTATTAATACACACGGAATGTACTGATAGGAGTATTAATACACACAGAATGTACTGAAGCAGAGTATATATGTGAACTCACTTCTGCAGCGTCTCCTCCACTCTGGACTTAATCAACTCAATGCACCGATCAATCTGTGCCTTCACTCTCACTCACACTCACACACACACACACACACACACACGCACGCACACACACACACACACACGTCAGTAAGAAGCATAGTTTATTGATCAATAATTGGATGATAAAACAACACTTAATTGTCAGAATCAGTGAAACATTTGAACTTGTTGGGATTTACACTGAGATATTAGTTCATATCTCGGTGGGAGTCGTCTCATTGAGTTCATGCTCTGCTCTATAACACAGACAACAACTGTCTAGCTTTACGTTTCTCTCTCTCTCATTGGGAATGTTCGTATTGGCAGTGATAGAAGAAGTACTCAACAATGCTTCTAAAGTAAATCCATTAATAGTAAAACTATTAACACTGCACAGTAAAAGTATTGCATTTAAATGTTTACTTTAATGAAGAGTGAAAGAGAGGCATTAGCAGCACATTCATTTATTTTCCAGGCGGAGCTTTTAATTCTAAAATGAATATCAAATCTGAATCTGAACATTTCTCTGTCAGGTAGATATATTACTACAATGTTTTCCTCTGAAGTAGAAGCACAGAGTAAGTTGTATACAGTTAATTTGCATATTCATTCAAATTAGTAGTACTTTTGGGGCCTTTTTTAAGTTATTTTGGGGTACAATGAGTTAGAATAGTAACATAATTCAATACTTTTAATATCTAAACATCATAAATTTGTCGCAGTTTGGGGCCCTTTTCTGAGAAAAGCATAAGTTTGGCTGCATGCTGTAAGAAACAGCTACTATACAAGAATATATAGAAACTATAGAAGGTGTAAGCAGAAACAAATGATTTGGCTGAAACATTCAGAACAAAGGTTCTTTAACGTTCATCTCATTTTTGATGCATGTTCTGTTAGTATCAGATGATCGAATTCATAAAACCAAAACACATTATTCTGCGTTACCTTTTTCTTCTGGTAGATCAGAGGTGTGGTGAAGAACGTGATGTCAGCTGGATGAGAAAGAAGACTTTGTTACAGTTTGTTTCTACTGATTTAAACCAACAAGTCAGTAAGATGAAGTCTCACCGAGGATTAGGATGGTGACTCCATTAAAGATGGCTCCAACATACGTCATCATCCACATGACAGCAGCCAACTGGACCAGGAAATATAAACACATCTGAAAGACGTGGAGGACAAAAGAACAGCCGAAACACGTAAAGAACAAACAAACAGCCGAAACACGTAAAGAACAAACAAACAGCTGAAACACGTAGAGGACAAACAAACAGCCGAAACACGTAGAGGACAAACAAACAGCCGAAACACGGAGAGGAAACACAATAAAAATAGTAGAGACCAAAGAACTGAAGCATGTATGCGAGCTAGCATTCACAACCATGTCAACATATTCTCTGTAAATCTGACCTTTAAAGAGTCGACCAGGTCTTCAACCAGCAGCAGCCTCCTGGCCTGACTGCTAAACCAGTTCAGATGGATCAGAGACTGATCGGTCAGCAGCTGGGCAGATTCCAAGGACACAGAGATGTCCCTCTCCAAAAGAGACCTGATGGAGGAGAATAGAGTTGGTCAGAGGAAGATGGAGGAGGTCAAAGGATGAAATTGAAGTAGGACAGACGAGGTTTATGTTTCAGGACAAACACTGATGACGTTACCTGAATGGATGACCTTCGTCTGATTTCTGGACGGCCTGGATCACTGATTTATAAACCCTACAAACAGGAAGCAGACGGAAAGAGTGAACAATAATCCCTTCATTCAGACAAATACTACATGTCTGAGTCCAGCTGAGATGATTGGTTGCTTTAATTCAATTTGAACATAATGAACAGATGATTTGGATGAAACAACAACAGATCATTACAGTACTGCACTCAAATGCTTTTCAAGATGGCGCCGCATACGGCTGCCTCGGTGCGTTGGTGCTCATTGTTTTGTGTTGTTTTTGTTGTAAATACTGTTTTCTGCTGTGATACCCGGAGCTCTTTCACCAGAGATAAGCTCATGAACATCAGGGGAACAACTCCAGCGGACTTACTTCCAACTTTTCTTTTAACTTTCTTTTAACTCTTAAGTACTGGACATTCTCGTCAAAGGTGCGTTCACCTTAGCCCATGCAGCGAGATGCCGTCGGAGAGGGAAGCGGGCCGGCTTGCTTGTGTGTCTCCGCATACGTGGTTCTCGTACACCGCTGCCGGGCATATTTCTCTCAAACGTCCGCTCAATGTGTAACAAACTGGACGAACTTCAGCTACTGGTGGGGAGAGACAGAGACTTCTCTTCATCTTCCGTTTTGTGCTTCACTGAGACCTGGCTCTGTGGATCCATACCGGACTCTGTGGATCCATACCGGACTCTGCGCTCCAGCTGGCTGGCTTCCAGCTGTTCAGAACGGACCGCTACACGGAGCTCTCCAGCAAATTGAAGGGTGGAGGAATCTGTTCCTACTCCAACAGTGGCTGGTGCAAAAGATGTCAGTGATTCTGCAGCACTGTTCTCCTGATCTGGAATCCTTCATTATGAACTGTAAACCCTTCTACTTCCCCCGTGAGTTTGCTTCATTCCTACTGGTCGGTGTTTACATGCCGCCGCAGGGCAACGTGCAGGAGGCACAGCGGACACTCGCCGAACAGATACTGTGCGTGGAGCGGACCAACCCGGACTCTCTAATCATTGTCCTTGGTGACTTTAACAAAGGAAACCTCAGCCATGAACTACCCAAATACAGACAGTTTATTAAATGCTCAACCAGAGAGGAGAACATTCTGGACCACTGCTACACACAACCAGCGGGGCCTATCACGCCGTCCCTCGTGCTGCACTGGGACTCTCTGATCACGTCATGGTCCATCTGATTCCTTCATACAGGCAGAAACTCAAGCTGTAAACCTGTGGTGAGGACATTCAAGAAGTGGACCAGTGAAGCTCTGGAGGATCTTCGGGCGTGCTTGGACTGTACAGACTGGGATGTCTTCAGGACTGCTACCAACAGTCTGGATGAGTACACAGAGGCTGTGACGTCATACATCAGCTTCTGTGAGGACAGCTGTGTTCCATCAAGCACCAGGGTGAGTTACAACAACGACAAACCCTGGTTTACAGCGGAACTCAGACAGCTAAGGCTGCAGAAAGATCAGGCTTTCAGGAGTGAGGACACGGACTTGTACAAAGAGTCAAAGTACAGGTTTAGTAAGGCGGTGAGAGATGCTAAATGACTGTACTCTGAGAAACTGCAACACCAGCTCTCAGCAAGTGACTCTGCTTCTGTCTGGAGAGGGCTCAGGCTACATCCATACTACTCCGTTTCTATTCGGAACCAGATTTGTCAAATAGAAACGATCTCCACACGGCCGTTTCAGCATCATTCTCGAATTGATCTGCGTCCACACGGCAACCTTCGAAGGCGGGCAGCACGTGACCATTAATGTACACTGGGCATGCGCGTGACGGTGTAAACAGGAAGTAGATCTTCCTCTAAAATATTCCTTTATAAACTCAAACAGACAGTTCGTGGAAAGTTTTAGAAGTTTTATTTTTCAGACTTAGTTACAGCGCTGCGGGTCTCTCTCTCTCTCTCTCTCTCTCTCATCAAATTTACTTTAAAATCAACACGTAAACGTTTACTAGAATATGGGTCCATCAATGTGGTCAACACACGTCTCTCACTCGTTTCCTCCGTGTTGTTGTCTGTTCTCACTCGTAGCTCTGAACATCATGTAACATGTCCGACTAGCTAGCTTCTAAGCTCATTTTAACATTACCGCCAATGGAGAAATGCTAACCGCGATTAGCATTTAATACGACACAAATGCTATACTAAAAGAGCGAATAGAATATATCTTCGTACATCTTTTCATGCTTCATAAAGAATACTTAGACTAAGGTCTCTCAAGGCTACCAAATGGAAGAAGTAAAATGAAGCAGCGTGTCTTCTCATTAGAATCTAAAAACAACAAGGCACTAACTGTTGTTCTCGCTCGTAGCTCTGAACAGCATTTACGGCGAACTGTGGCTTGGCCGCTGGTCACGCGGCTCACTAATCGCTCCAATAACAGCTGCTTCCTCCACAGAAATGCAGCCTTTTACTGCAGCAACAGCTGCTAGCTGGTGTGCTAGGAGCAACGCTTGAAATTAGTTATCCATGTTGAAATTAATCACTGGTCGCCCTGCCTGTTTGTTTTCTTCCGGGTACGGGTCACGTGATAGTGAGTGTGACGAATCAGGGACGGAGACGTCATGGCTGCTAATAACCAATCCAGTAGCGAAAATGGGTGTGGGCGTCATTTTTTTCTAAACACATCCGTATCCGACCGTCCACACGCAAACGCAACCCCGGAGTTTTCAAACACCTCCAACCTCGGGGGTGTTTTCCAGTGGTGTATAAAGTACTCAAAAGCCATACTTGAGTAAAAGTAAAGAGACCTTACAGGAAAACTACTCCAGTAAAAGTAAAAGTCACCTATTAGAATACTACTTGAGTAAAAGTCTTAAAGTATCTGATATTTATTGTACTTAAGTATCAAAAGTAATTTTCTGATATTAAATGTACTTAAGTATTGAAAGTAAAAGTACAAGTAAATGCTGTTAATAAAAAAGCAAAGGGTCAGCATTATGAAGTTTATTCTTTTAAGTGCTGTGGCACCATGACCAAGGACATGGAGCTGTGTTGAACATAATTGGGTTGGCTGTGATCCATCCAGGAGCAACAATGTTCAACATAATATATTGTACATAAGTATACTTTTGCATCTACTATGAACTTATCATCATAATTCTCCGAAAAGCAATATGACGCTATGAAGGAGTTGTAACAGTGTGTTTATAAGTATGCTCATTCCGACTAGAGGATGTAGAGGGCAAATGCATCATATTGTGTTCAGCAGAACATATCCACTTGATGCATCAGGTCAGTGTTGTGAGAAAGGACACCTGCCTTGTAAACTCCTATGGGCCTGATTTGAACACAACAGACAAAGGTTTTGCTCAAGCTGAATCAGCAATTGGGCGACTGCTACCATCATAACTCCATCTGATCATCCACAAAATGACTCGAATATCAAAACATGATCAATACTAAAGCAGCACCGAAAGTAACAACCCAGTCATTACCTGAAACTGAAAAATGTCCTGTTCATCTTCAAAAGAAGTTGGTTTTCAAAATTGCGAGAATTCCGTCTCGCTCTTCTTGGGCTGAAGACTAGTCCTGATGCTAACCAGCCTTTCACAGGCCGCTGAGGCAGGTAGAGGTGTGTTCAGCTTCACACACAGCTTGCGCACAGCTGGGAAGGATTTCCCTAATGCTAACCCTAATGCTAACACTAATGCTAACACTAATGCTGCGCTCTCGCGGCTCCTGTCAATCCTATGGTGTGGTGGCTAGCTATAGCTAATGTTAGCCAACTAGTGCTGCACAACTGGCAACACTTCCTCAGCTCACTAACTCGCTAGCGATCCACGGGTGTTGGTCTTCGTCACCACCGTGGTTTGTTGCGGGAGCAGCAGGTGCTTCCATTTCTGCTTCCATCATGAAATCAGTCATCGTAGAGTGGAATTATACTTGTGTAGTCTCGCTAGCTATAGCATATAGCATCCTGGGCATCACTGGGAATCAAAACACCGCGGCTTTGAGAGCACTTGTTTGCAATTGCGCATTAACGTGATTAACCAATGATTTAACTTGCAAGCTAGGACCACTGATTCACCAAACCTGCTTGTTGCAGTCTGTGTTCCACCACAGTCCCCGACGCTGGTCTCATGATTCATGTTGTTTCTACAGATAGATTTGATTTTGTAGCGAGTAACGAAGGTTTCAGGGGAAATGCATCGGAGTAAAAGTATCAGTTTTCTTTGAAAAATGTAGTGAAGTAAAAGTAAAAGTCAACAGAAATATAAGTAGTAAAGTAAAGTACAGATATCCAAAAAAAACGACTTAAGTACAGTAACGAAGTATTTCTACTTCGTTACTATACACCACTGGTGTTTTCAGACTCCTCCGTTTAGGGTGCTCCAAAACTCCGGCGTAGTGTGGCCGCTCAGTATAAACGTAGCAAAAACGTAGTAAAAACGGAGTAATGTGGACATGGCCTCAGACAGATCACCAATTACAAGCCTAAAACCCCCCCACTCCATGAACGACCTCCGCCTGGCAAACGAGCTGAATGAGTTCTACTGTAGATTCCAAAGACAATGGGACAGTCCTGACTCCATCCCCCACAGCTCCATCAACCAGCCCCAGACCACCAGCCCCCCCTCC
>NW_022280403.1:34141-39889 GCF_004355925.1 Anarrhichthys ocellatus
CCCCCCCCCCCCCCCCCCCCCCACCCTATAGGCTTTTTAAAAAACAGAACCCCCGCAAAGCAGCCGGCCCGGACTCTATCCCCCTCCACCCTGAAGCATTGTGCTGATCAGCTGTCTCCGGTGTTCACAGACATCTTTAACACCTCCCTGGATACATGCCACGTACCAGCCTGCTTCAAGGTCTCCACCATCATCTCCGTCCCCAAAAAACCTAGGATCACGGGACTCAATGACTACAGGCCCGTTGCCCTGACCTCTGTGTTCATGAAGTCCTTTGAGCGCCTTGTCCTGTCCCACATAAAAACCCTCACCGACCCACTCCTGGACCCCCTGCAGTTTGCCTACAGAGCCAACAGGTCTGTAGATGACACAGTCAACTTGGCCCTTCACTTCATCCTCCAGCATCTGGACTCCCCAGGAACCTACACCAGGATCCTGTTTGTGGACTTCAGCTCTGCTTTCAACACCATCATCCCGTCTCTGCTGCAGGACAAGCTCTCCCAGCTGCAGGTGCCCGACTCCACCTGCAAGTGGATCACAGACTTCCTGTCTGACAGGAAGCAGCACGTCAAGCTGGGAAAACACATCTCAGCCTCCAGGACCATCAGCACCGGTTCCCCCCAAGGCTGCGTTCTTTCCCCTCTGCTCTTCTCCCTGTACACCAACAGCTGCACCTCCAGTCACCAGTCCGTCAAGCTCCTGAAGTTCGCGGATGACACCACCCTCATTGGACTCATCTCTGGTGGAGATGAGTCCGCCTACAGGTGGGAGACTGACCATCTGGTGACCTGGTGCGGTCTGAATAACTTAGAGCTCAACGCTCTAAAGACAGTGGAGATGGTTGTGGATTTCAGGAAGAACGTAGCCCCACCAGCCCCCATCACCCTGTGTGACTCCCCCTATCACTGTGTTTCCTGTCAAAGTAACTCAATAAGGTCTATGTCAATTCTAAAGCTTCCAGAGAGCCACAGAAACCTTAGTGAGCTCTGACTCTGACGTCCTTCAAACAACAGACAGTATCTAACAATACAGTTAGAGTTAAAATAACAGACAACAACAAGCCTGATTCTATTCCCCTGATTCAGAGGAATCTTTGCATTCTTCATTTATCTATCCTATAGAAGGGAATTGTTTTGAGGAGTGTATATTATTTCTGATATGGCAATATGGAGATGCATTGAGTTTTGACTGAGAGTAAAGAGTGAACATGATGTCTGATATCTATGATATTGAGACATCTACCTGTTGATGCTCACACTGAGAAACAGTCCAGCAGCATCATGATATCTCTCATTGGCTGATGATACTGTCACTGTTTGTTGTGATGGTCATTGACAGAGCAGGTGAAGCCCTCACCTGAAGGTGATGGTGACACAGAGACAGGTCAGCAGCAGGTAAGACCCCACACTGATGACAGACAGTCGCCATGGAGACAAGAACCGGCAGCGACGAGCCAAACGCCAACAATGACTTCTTTGGTTCTTTCCAGTGGACGAGCTGTAAGGCTGCAGAGAGAGAGAGACAGAGAGAGAGAGCTTATATTTTATCATTATTATATTTCATTTTAGTATGTTTTTAATATTTTATTATTATTTTATAATATTATTTATTTTATTGAATTGTTTATTGTTTTTAAACATACGGTATTATGACAGCTATCCATAACTTGGATAGTTTGAACTCTGTGTTTCTCTCTTTTTTATTTTTTGATGCATCCTGATCTGTTGACGTTATTTTTAAGAGGAAGACTTTTTACTTGTTGAGTGAAAACATTATATTACTGTTTCATTAGACGATGGCTCCCATTCATCTGGTTAGTGGACACTAAATCAGTCAATAGTTCATCTGTCTTTACCCTGAGTGACACACAATATGATTCTGAGGAGAAACATGAACCAATAGCTCCTATAATGTGTACTCCAGTCTGTTAAAGTGAGTAAGCAGCTTAATACCAGTCAGCTGAGCAGATAAGCTGATGGACAATAGAACTTTGTAACACTCAACAGCTTTAACAGCGACCGTTATCATGTGATCTCAAACAACAGCTCAAACGCATCTGAACACTAGTTAACGATTGTTAGTTTTTACAGACAATTGTTAGTTTTTACAGATACTTGTTAATTTTTTACATACAATTGTTAGTTTTTACAGTCAATTGTTACTTTTTACAGATAATTGTTACTTTTTACAGTCAATTGTTACTTTCTACAGTCAATTGTTACTTTTTATAGACAATTGTTACTTTCTACAGACAATTGTTACTTTCTACAGACAATTGTTAGTTTTTATAGACAATTGTTACTTTTTACAGTCAATTGTTACTTTTTACAGTCAATTGTTACTTTTTACAGACAATTGTTACTTTCTACAGTCAATTGTTACTTTCTACAGTCAATTGTTAGTTTTTACAGACAATTGTTACTTTTTACAGTCAATTGTTAGTTTTTAAACACAATTGTTATTTTTTAAAGACAATTGTTAGTTTTTAAACACAATTGTTATTTTTTACAGATAATTGTTATTTTTTACAGACAATTGTTACTTTTTAAACACAATTGTTATTTTTTACAGACAATTGTTACTTTTTAAACAATTGTTAGTTTTTAGAGATAATTGTTAGTTTTTACAGTCAATTGTTAGTTTTTACAGTCAATTGTTACTTTTTACAGTCAATTGTTACTTTTTACAGACAATTGTTACTTTTTACAGACAATTGTTAGTCTTTACACTCAGTTTTACAGTCTTAGTTCTACAGTTACATACATGAGTTATTTGTCCTACATCCTGATTAAAGGCAACATGAAGTTTATTGATCTCAAACATCTCTGTGTATAAAGACTGAACAGCCAATCAGCTGCTGTTCTATTTGTCATAGTCATCGTTCAAAAAGTGCTGAATGAAGTGAGATGTTGAATCATTGAGCCTCACCTGACTGTGTGAGGTCTCTGAGGGAGGAAGAAGAGGAGTTATTGGATGATGATGAAGAGTCAGAGCAACTGCTGCTGGTGGAATCGACCTTCTTCTTCTTCTTCTTCTTCTTCTTCCTCCTTCCTCCTTCCTCCTTCTCCTCCTCCTCCTCCTCCTCCTCCTCCTCCGTGTGTTCAGACGTGAGGTTTCTCTGCAGGTTTAAACCCCTAAACTAAGTCTGAGCTGCTGCTGATAGACAGATTGATGACGTCAGCGCCAGGGGCGGGGCTTATAGCGAGGGGCGTGTCCACAGGCCAGCTGTCTGATGTTGTAACTTTCAACATGTGAAGAATGAAAACTACTTAACTTCCATTGAAGTGATTCAAGTTTACATTTGTACTAAAAATTATGTAAAATGTTCTAATATGTACTGTCATTTTTTTTTATATTTATGTTTTCTTTTTAAATATAAATAATCATCCATCTGTCGTGTTTCTGTTTAAACTTTTCCTTCAGTTCACATGAAGCTTCAGCAGAAGTTCAGTCAGCAAAACTCTTTAATCTCCTTTTCATTCATAATCTCTCTCTGTGTCATTACTCTAGATCAGCTGATTGTGGCCGTTCACTTTAAATCAACCTATCGATCTAGTTGTGGTAGTTCGATTTATTTTGTAAAGCCCAGAATTACAAATCACAAACTTGCCTCAGAGGGTTTTAGTCTGTACACATGTGACATCCTCTGTCCTTAGACCCTGAACCCTCAAGGACTCAGTGATTAAGTGGTTGAGTGTGAGAGACTGTAAGAGTTTGAAATGGTGTAAATATGAATGGTACAACATATCATGTTACTATGGCAAGTATCTTTCCTCACAAGATGAGAGGTAATATATATACTAGTGCTGGGCAACGATTCGAATTTTTAATCGCGATTAATCGCATTATGCGCAAAGTTCAATAATGAATTCAAAAGTAGTGTATTGCTCACTTTTATTTTAAAGTGCTGCTATATGAACAAAAGGTCAATAACATTTGGTGTAAACACTTTTAAACACATCAGGTTCTTGTTAGCAGCAGTATTCCCTTTACACAGCAGCAGTTATAACACAGTTATGATTCTGATCATAGATATTCAGCCGGTGTTCATAACTTCATCTTCATGTGTGTAAGAGATGATATTTAAATATACACCTTGAAAACTGAAACCTATCTACGTCATGTTTTTATGTTTGTTAAATTCTCAGTAGTGATACTAAATGATGCTTATTATACATATTACAAACAAAACACTTTAAAAACTCAAAAAAATATTTTTATTTATTTATTTTTTGTTATAAATGTACGTTGGTACATAGAGGGCGATAAGAAGCTGTACCTGGAGGGACTTAGGACCCAGGGGAATGTAGGTGAAGCATGGAACCTGTAGTCTGTACCGTGGCAGTAACCTGCATGAGGAAGTTAAGCTTATAAAGAGTTGCAGTTAAGAGCAGTTTGTTCTCACGTGCTTATTTATGTGTTCATTTAAAAACACGACAATATGTATTTTGATATTGTCACGATCCTGTAACGAGACGATCGCGCGCGTGTGTGTGTGAGACAGGAGGGACCGACGGTGACGGAGTGAAGGGGGGTTCCGGACCGTGCATGTCACCCAGGGTGGGGGGGGGGTTGGCAGCAGCAGCAGGAAGTGACACCACACAAATACAGCTGTTCACCGCTCGCTGCCCGGTTCTTGTGTTAACAATGTCCGCTTAATAATAAATAAAAAAAACTGCGTTAACGCACGATTAAATAATTGTTGGCGTTAATTAATGAATGCGTTAACGCGATAACGCGTTAACTTGCTCAGCACTAATATTTACTTGTTTTTGTCAAAACAGCTTCAATGACTAAATCAAATATTTGATGAATAAGTAAATAAACATTCTCTGATTTCATGTGTTTTGATCTTCAAACCTTAATGTTTCTCCATGTGTCCACTGGTTACCCCGTGTTTAATGTCACATTGCAATGAATTGTGGGTAATTCCCTTCGGCAAAGTCTGCATCTAATGCTGACTTAAGGAAAGGCTTCATAAAGTGTTTAAAATGTCTACCAGAGAGCCTTCTTACCGCTCGTCCTTTCCCGTCTGTCTTACCGCTCGTCCTTTCCCGTCTGTCTTACCGCTTGTCCTTTCCTTTCCTACCACTGTATTTTGAGGGAAACAGTAACAATAAAGACAGTGAAGCAAGGTTTCTGTAGTCCGTCCAGCTCAGTTTACAAACACGTTTATTCCCTTGTTTTAAAGAACAGACATTCATGAAGCAACATCAGGTCCACCAGAACCAATACAGTACCTCTTTGGTTCTGGTCTAGTACCTGAAGTCGCTCGACACCTCAGACCCAGAGTCCACTTCAGTCCGTGGAGCACTACATTACCCAAGATCCTCTCTATTCATCAGGTCTGACAAACAGACAAATGTTCTCCAAAGTTCTGCAGCTGAAGGAATACAATCAGTTCGTTTTTCAGAATAAGGGCACATGATTAGTTTGTTTTTCAGAATAAGGGCACATGATCTTTATTCAACATCCTGATTGATCAATCAGATGTTGATTTGTCTTTAAATCCATTGTTTTGTTCGTTCTCATCCAATCAGCTGTAGTGTTAGCTCATCAAGCCCCGCCTCCCCAAGTGGTCCAGGCTGTCCAATCACAGTACAGGGGGCGTGTCCAACAGGGGGGCGGGGTTTAGAGACTCCCTCTTGTAGGTCTTGGGAGGAAGTTTGGGGACGGTGTGCCGGGGAGGCACGGGGGGGCCGTCAAGGGGGAGGGGCATCTTCCTGGAGGCGGGGCTGGGAATGGGGG
>NW_022280404.1:0-24285 GCF_004355925.1 Anarrhichthys ocellatus
CACACACACACACACACACACACACACACACACACACACACACATACCACCAGCACACCAAACACGTACACACTCATACTGAAAGTCTGCACGTAATGGTGGACAAAAAAAATGTCACCTGTCAAATATAATGCAATCCAATGCAATAAACAGCTACAGGCTCTGGATCAGTCCTGTGAGAAGGTGGCAGTGCTGCTGTGTGCTGTTTGTCTTTCATTATATTATCTACAGCTGCAGGCAAACAAAAACACCTTATAACAAATATAACAGCCTACTAATGCAGTGCAATCGAATAGGTTAGGGTTAGCCTACCCCATGCACTTTTACATTTTGACTTTGATTGACTTGTGAATTATCTCTAACATCAACCTATAATGTGTAGGCTACCGCCCAGCTTTCAAATAAAAAAATAGAAGAGCTGGGCCTTCAGTTGGGCGTTCATAAATTTGAGGACATTCGGGACCTCTGGGGGGGGCTCTATTTCGATGCTTTTTTAACAAACCCTGGCACCCTATTTAGGTTACATTCACTACATGTCTTAATCACGAAAAATGTTCCTCAAAATAAAACTTTTGTTTACTTTCCAGATAAATTACGAGTTGGGATGTTAAGAATTGTATTTGTTAGTAATTAGTATTAGTATTGAGTAGAAAGAGATAATTAACAACAACATTTCACTGTTTTCATTCAACATGTGTCGACAAAAGTTTGAAAACAGTGAAATGTATTGATGTTATTGTAATTTTAAAAGGGGTTCCTTTCACTCACTCACACGTTTTTAGATACAGTTCATGTGGACTGTTCAACTCTATGTCTCTCTTCTCTATTACCACACTCTGCTGTCAGAAATATCCCAAAACATTCAGTTGTTTTTTTTCCACCTGGACCTGCATGCTCTGCCATTTCTCCTCCCCAGCGAGCATTTTTTCATTGAAAAGACGTTCAAAATTGGTTTAAAAGTGAATGTTTTTTCAACGACTATTTGAAGACTGCAGATCCACATTTCTCAGTTGAAAGCCAATATTGCAAATCCCGTTGAAATCTGGTCTAAACATGAACGTTCAATCAACGTCTTTAAATAGTCGGTGAAAAACTTTCACTTTTGACTTTTAACGGTCTTCTAAACGTTGAAATGCTCACAGTTCAATATGTAGTAACACATCATCAGTTTCCACTTACAGGACAAAGAAGACCAAGTGACACAGGCAATAATTCATTTGTATTTATTAAGCAACAAGATATACACAACCATAATCTCCATTTCCTTCTTTAAATGTCGTTGTCAAAGCCACCAAGGAGCCGGTTCAGATGGTCTGCCATATTTTCAAGGTGGACATCTGTAAATAAAACAGTATTAGAAAAAAATAGAAAATTTCGCAAGGAATTTTGACAGTGTGGCTGCTATACTGCCCGAAGACGTTGCACTATATATATACATGCCAATATTACCGATAGTATCGTTGAGGTTCATTTGAGATATCGCTTCTGTCTTTCTGCATTTTAGATTCATACTTTTGGATTCAATCTTGTATTCGTGATGGACAGTCTTGAACTTGAGAACAGCCATTGCTTCATAGAAACACATAGTTCACAGCGCATGGATGTATGCATGCGCATACATGCATGTCATTGTTTACCACGGTGATTGGGGCAAATGACAGACCTTTTGAACATGAACCATGATTCTGAGCTTAATGTTAAGATACAGTAACTCCATGGGGCTTTTATTTTGAAAGGGTGGGACTGGGTGGGTGAGAGAGGGGGAGAGGAGACAGAATCATAATGTGACTGAATTGACTGAATATCTCCAAGTCGTGTGTGTGTCTGTGTGTGTGTGTCTCTGTTTGTTTATCAACTGCACTTATGAGCTCATATCAAACACCTGTGTGCTTGGGTGCATGTGTGTCACTTGTTGCCATGGTGATTGGAACCCTGTGTGTTAGAGGCTAATTAAGAGGGGTTTAACTATACAGGGTTTTTCAACAAAACTACCTGTCAAACCTCTGCCCCCTTTACCAAAACCATGAGTCCAATCAACAATATATGGGTA
The DNA here is from genome assembly GCF_004355925.1 of Anarrhichthys ocellatus. Taxonomy (NCBI): domain Eukaryota; kingdom Metazoa; phylum Chordata; class Actinopteri; order Perciformes; family Anarhichadidae; genus Anarrhichthys; species Anarrhichthys ocellatus. Next base: position 2,051 of record NW_022280404.1, read on the forward strand.
TCATGAGAGAGATAAGTTTCTGCCGAATGCGCTGATGTGTTTTTTATGTTTGTGGTGTTAACAATGTGAGCTCCAGAGCAATAGACAAAACTGGTACTGTCTGCTTTCTTTGAGAAATGAGTGGTCAGATTTAACATAGAGTCTAATGGAGCAGTTGGTTGGAGTTCATGTCGCTCTGCGGCTCTTTGAGCCAAATGTGTAAATCTGTTGGATTCCACAGACAGTTGTGTCCGACCAGCACAACATTTCCAAGCTTTTTGACCAAAAATGGTATATAAAGAGTAAAAATTGTGGGACTCGAAGCAATTTGTTCGTAAAAATCACAGAATACTTTTCATGCTCTGCTCCACTCTGACCGTGATGTCATTACTCTAGCACTTAACAAGCCATGCAATACACACCCATTATAAAATCTGAAATGGAACGGTGAAGCTTTTGTGTTGATGTTTGCCTCATACTACTGCCTGACCATCTCTTACCCAGCAGACCAAGGAGCAGCATTGGAGTTCTTGTAAAGGTAAAGAAGCAGGTGTAAATGTGATCCTTCAAAGCAAATATAGAATGACTGGACAAATGATTACACCTCTATAATGTAATGCAATCAAAATACAACATCTTTGCAATAGACCTCACCTACCTATCAGACGATATCAGAGAAGTGTGAATTCAACCTTGTGGCAATTTTGAAGGCTGCAGTTTGTGCTGGTGTTTAATGGATTGCATGATATTCAAAGGTTTTTTCTAATATATGTCCACCTATAGAAATATAATAAATTCAACAATAAAAATGTCATATGATATTATGGTAACATTATTGATGTTTTGTTTCCTTCCTGTAGTACACAGGCCTGTAAACTAAAGTAGAAAGTGGGACACATTGAGCAGTGCTTAAGTGCTGAAATGATCAGAAGGTTAACAGATCAACAAAAAGATAATCGCAAATTATCAATTAATCTTCTTCATCTTCTTCATCTAGAAAAAACAAGATATTTATTCAGCAAATATCATCAACATTTTCTGCTCCCAGTTTTCAATTGTGAGGATTTCCTACTTTTTTGTGTACCAATATACTGCAGGGCTCCAGACTCACTTTTCCACTCAGTTGGTCGCACCAGCACATTATTTGGTTGCACATTATTTGGTTGCACTTTTCTTTGGTACAACTAGTGGTGGAATGTAACTAAGTACATTTACCCAAGTACTGTATTTAAGTACATTTTTGACATACTTGTACTTACTCGAGTAATTCTGTTTTATGCGTGATACTTCCACTCCACAATCTGAGAGGAAAATACTGTATTTCTTACTGTACTTGCACTAATATGTTTCACAGCTTTAATTATTTTTTACATTTAGAAAAAACACGTGATTTCTCCAACATTAAACTGCAACATTAACATGCTAATGTTTTCATTAGTGATAAATAAATACTAATAATATAATGGTTTATAATAATATAACACTGTGACAGGTGCCACACAGCATAATTAGTACTTGTACTGTAATTTTGCCACTTTAAGTATATTTTGCGTATAAAACCTTCTTGACTTTCACTTAGGTAACATTTTGAATCCAGGACTTTTATGGAGTATTTTAGAGTGGTATATCTTCCACCACTGGGTACAGTAGATGCGGTCCATCAAGCACGGGGCTGTGATGAGAGCGAGTTCGACCCTCCTTATGGACCCTAGTCAAGTTGACTTAGGAGACTTTGAAGGCGGGGATGGGATCATCATGCTCTGAATTTGTCTACGAGAAATTTTAACTTGCACTATTGAAAATATTTATCATATATGCAACTATTTTAGTGGCAGTCTGGAGCCCTGTATTGTTGCTTCTTAATAATGCACCCAGCTGTTGATTTTGACACACATGTGCTTTGGCTATGTTTCTGATTTATTCCTCTTCATCTTCATGTCAAGATGCAGCAACAGGCTTCAAATGTTGCACACCTACATCAACTTCAGAGCTTTTGTTAAGGTTTCTTTATGAAATAATAATGAAACAAGACTCAGCTAAGAAACCTTTGAGTAGCCAATAACCAATTTGCTTTCTATTTTCTAAAAGTTGTATGGGTAATTTAGAATCACCAGTTTATCTCAGCTCTTTGGAGATACAGGGTACTTTGGAACACAGAGAACATCCAAACTACAACCACAACATGCTCTGTGCAATTTTTCCACTTTTGTTGGTAATATATGAAAATAGTATATTTCAGTCGAGCTCACATTTTATGACTGAAGTTATTTGTTGTATTTGATTTGACAGATGCCTCTTCAAGATCAATCCAGACAAGGGATCAAAGGTGCAGAAGAATGCCTCCAGAAAGCAGGTGGTGGTCAGTCCAAAGGTTCTTTTCCACTGAGAAGAAACATTACGGACCAAGAACGGAGGCAGTAAAAAGACACATTTTTCAGACGAGAAAACATTGGAGTCCAATCTCCCTCCGTCTTTAACATTCACAGTAATGTCAGTTATAGACTTTTCCAAAACAGTCTCCTTACTATTTGAAGTTACTTTATTAATTAAAATGACTACTTACTGGTAGTGTAAAGGATGCACGGACCCTGAAGGCTGCGGATAGAGATATCACAGTGAGCCGGCAGCTTGTCAGACATAAATGAAAAGCAGTAAATGTATCCTCTATAAAAAAAGTTTTCAATTGTGAGGATTTCCTACTTTTTTGTGTACAAATATATTGCAGGGCTCCAGACTCAGTTTTCCTCCCCACCACTGCTCCCGGAGCTGCCTCCTCCCGGTGGGGGGGTCTTCTGGCCTCAGTAAGGACACAGCATTTTGACATTTCTTTAAAGGTAAATCAAAATTCCCAAATATTGGGGCCTTTTTGCCCATCCATGACAAACTGTTCAAATTTCATATTTTTATTTGGAACTGCAGCCATATGTTCTCCTATTCCAGTGGCGGCTGGTGGAACATGTTCTAGGTAGGGCTGTGCCACATCCAATCAACTTCAGCAAACATCCCAGAATGATTTAATGCAAAAACATTAAGGTATCAAACACGCATTACTACTTTGCAGTTAAATATTTAAACTTTATTCCAACATGAAAAAAAGCAGAAAATAACACTTTGACAAACACGTCAGGAGATCTTATTTTAGTCTCAGCATAATATAATAATATATATATCATATAATAATATTCAGTATAATATAATAATATATATATCATATAATAATATTCAGTATAATATAATAATATATATATCATATAATAATATTCAGTATAATATAATAATATATATCATATAATTATATTCAGTATAATATAATAATATATATATCATATAATTATATTCAGTATAATATAATAATATATATATCATATAATAATATATATATCATATAATAATATTCTGTATAATATAATAATGTATATCATATAATAATATATATATAATATAATAATATATATATATATCATATAATAATATTCACTATAATATAAAACACACACACACACACATACCGTATATCTAATTATTTATTTATAACTATATATCATTTCTTAGCAGGTGCTTCATGTCTCTCACTCCCTAACTGTCATCCTGGATCTGTCCCCGTTGTTTTAAAAAGCTAAATAGGTTATTAGCATGACGTCATCCAGCTAGCTAAACCTGTCTGGTGTTCAGCTAGTGGAGAAGCTTCGCATGTACTGCTTCCCTTTCCCGCTAGTCTGCTGTCTGATTGTGGGGTCAGGCTGATCTGATATCAGCTCTTTGACCTGAAGTTTCTCCGCCAAAGTTCTCCTTTCAAACGGGTCTTGGAGGAGTAGTGCTCGCGCTCGCCTGTAGAGACTATAGTCCGGACGAGAACACTCAGCTTGGGGCAGAATCAATTCTGCCCCAAGCTGAATCTATTTGAGGAGGCTGATTGGCTAAATTGTATGTCACTCATTTATATCTTTAATCAGCATTAAAGCATCATTGGCGAAACTGCTTCATAGACCCGCCTCTTTGGGGCAGTTTCTCCAGCGCCCCAGCCAGCTGAGACGTGCAGATGCGGAGAGGACGTGCAGGTAAAGCATATATGTACCGCAGATATCATATTTTACACATATTACTGGGTGATTCCATATTTCAGAAACACAAATATTGACAATTTGTATAGTTTATTATTATTATTATTTATTTTATTTTATTTGTTGTGGCTCAAGGTGGGGCGGCGCCCTAGCGCCCTCTATTGACCAGCCGTCACTGTCCTATTCTCAATTTCAACATGCATTTTTTCCCTACATAGGCCATGCCACAGGGACAAGTTATGATAGAGATAAGCACCAGCATCATGGCCAGGAACCGTCTCTTTATGGAATCACAACATTCCACTCAGGTTGACTCCTCTTTCCATTTCTTCATTGTTTTACAAATAAGCATTACCAGCAATATGAGCATTGAAGGTTCATACTTAACCTTGGGAATAGCAGTTTGACAAAAGAAATCTCACCACAACGTCCACTTATTTGGTTGTGCTGCTTGGAGCTTTTTCTTATGACCTTCAGTGGGCTAGTCCATGCCCATGTGTCCTTGGGCAAGACACTTTACCCCAAATTGCTACAATAGGCTGTGTCTGCGGTGTATGAATGGAGTATGAATGCAGTCCTGATGGGCAGGTAGCACCTTGCATGTAGCCCCTCCCATCAGTGTGTAAATGGGTGAATGATGACGTGTAGTTTTAAAGAACTTTGAGTTGTCGGAAGACTAGAAAAGAGAGAAAGAAGTACAGACAATTTATCATTTGATTTTGGATGTGTAATTATAATCTTCTGAACACACAGAGACATTCTCATGGCTGCTCTGGCAATTAGGGTTTTCTCTCAGCTTGAGTTTAAATCCTTTTTTAGGAAGTCTGATATGGTTAATCATTTTAAAGTGAATAAGTCTCATGCTTGTGTCCCTTAACACTAGTGAGACATTCTTCAACAGGTTGGGCCATTCATTATCTTAATGTTTTACATGGAGATTAAAAAGCAACTAATTTAATAGACTTATTTACAAAAATAATATTTAGATGTGGCGAACAAGATCCCTGAAGAGATGGTAAGATAAATGTGAGGGGTTACCAGATGATTGGCAGGATAATAAAACAGTTTACATGTTCAATGCAAGAAATTATATAATTTCTTGTGAAGTTCCTCTAATTATTTTTAATGGCTGCATAATGTGAGCTCTGTAGAGCTCTAGAATAGTAATAATCACCTTTCAGTTGACTTAACGTGGCCTCAGGTACTCCAACAAACTGGCAGAGCAGAATGCAGCTGAAACATTTGGCCCTGATGAGTTTGTGCCGACAGTAGTGTTTCATCTGGCCCCATGTACTGACATGCACTGTGCTGCAGCCTCCATATCATGTGATAGGCTGGTTGATTGTTTTTGTATTAATCAGTTACATCAGACGCATCTCACAAATGCCAAAAAGAAAAGAGTCTGTGTGAGCCACATGAAAGTAGCAGCCCCCATTTACCACGCAGTGTGTCAATTGGTTTCACTTAATCGATCTTGGTGACCGAGCCATGAAGTGATCGTCTGATGCCCCACAATGCCCCAGTTCATCAAACAGCAAAAGTCAGGCCTGCCTGCTCCACACAACATGGGGTTTGCCTCTGTTAGAAAAACATTCAAAACAATAATAATAAATACACGTCTGTGTATTTATTATTATTGTTAGATACACTTCTTAAAATATACCAGTTGTTCTGTCAAAACCATTCTTGGATGTGGTTCTGTGCATGTTCTTTAAAAAAATATTTATGCTAAAAAAATATTTATGCATATTCACACGACATCATTTAGGGTCAGGAGAAATTTGGGACCTAAAAGTGCTGCTTCATAATAACTAAGATTAATTTTATTTGCACATATTTAACTTGAAATGTAGCAGGATTTGAATTACTGGGAGAGGTTATCATGGCGCAATGAGATGTTGGCCTCCGTTAACTCTGTGCACAGTGTGAGCTAATCTTGTGCTGGTGATCTCATGATCACATGATCTCCTGTGTAGTCATTTGACGAAATGCATTTATTCAGGAAAAGGCAACATATCAGTGCAAACCTGAAATAATAAAGATTTGATTGTGACACAGGGACCCTCGTCAAGTCAAGGCCTCAAGAGTAAGGATCCACTTTAGTGCTGCATTTTGCAAACACATTTTCAGTAAAATATGTTTGTAGTTCAAACCGGTTGGAACACTGTAACACCAGGGCCTCAACCTCTTTTCCCTGTTCTTCTTTTTCTTCTCTTCTCTTCCTTGTATCCATGTCCCAATGCTTGACAGGATGTCCCATACTCAGTCAGCGTTATGCTGCTGAATTGGCTGCTAACCCTTTGCCTCTGCATCCGAAAGCATGGAGGTCACAAGTGAAACCCAAATATTAGCGTAAACGCTAATCCAATTTCAAATGACAGGAATTATTTCCATACAATTCCAACATACATTTTCCAGTTGTGTGCGTGTGTGTGTGTATGTGTGTGTGTGTGTGTGTGTGTGTGTGTGTGTTATCACAGATAACATCCCATCAGGCCCCAAAGGCCCCAGCAACATGACCATACGCAGACGACAGCACTGGATCATTCTAAACACTGAGGTTCTGAGGAATGATGGAGACTGGATGTGAATTGTAAATATGTTCCAAGCTGTCTAAACCTAAATCAGTAATTAAAGTGGATAGCATTACTGAAGAGAAGAGATACAATCATATCAGTCATACTCTGCCCAGTGACAAATACAAAAATAAAGTCAAAGATTTCTAAAAGTGAAAGATGCCACTGGAAACATAGCTAATTTCTTATGGTCGGGTATTTTTTACTGTTTGCTGGCGTGTTACGGCTCTGTCGAGAGCATCGCTAACTTGTTTTTTCACAGGCGATTACAGCAAGAACAAGACGGGCTCACAGGCCACAGAGCATGGGACCTTCATGAGGCTGAGAGCCACCTCTGGGATCAATGTTGCCATTTTGTTGATCAAGCAGCACAGATCCACCATGCAAGATGCATTTCTTTTGCTAAAGTGCCTATTCATTGAGCAATTTTTCACAGGAGTAAAAGTGGATAGCTTGATGATGCTGAGCGGTTGAATAACATCTCCAGTCTGCACGAGATCCATTTGGTACATTTGGTACAATGTTTGCATTATATGAATTAATGAATGAACTTAAAGTTTTTCAATTTCTTTGTGACTAACTTGGAGCTGTGCGTATGTTAACTGAACATAATTATTATTACTATTCTAATTAATAATAACAATAGTGATTAACCTAAGGGTTGTCCTTAAAGTAGAAACAATAATGAAAGGCAACAAATCAACATAACTAAATTAACAGGATAATAAAAGAGGCGAATAAGATAAAACTACAAAGATTTAAATATTCTACACTGTCATCCATTGTGACATAGTGTGGTCATTCATCTTTGTGTCTTTGATTTTTGACATTAGCTTAGCTTAGAGCTAGCTCTCGGGCCTTGGACCCTGTTCTGTGCATGTGGATAACTGTCCTGTCAGTTCTTTAAAGCACCTAAATCTTTAACTGTCATCAGAGCAGCAAGTCCTGTTTATTCACAGTTAAGTGAATGATGACCTCAACCTTTCAAGATGAACCCCAAACCTGAACTCTTTTTCAGAAATCTCTTAGATGTGTTGGTGTGGATCAACAGTAAATTTCCCAATAAAGAGAAAAAGATCTGTACATGACATTAAAAAAAAGGCTATAGACCGACAATAATATCAGATTGGTGAATTAAAAAAGTAAATCCCAAATATAGTTTGGGATAGTGTGAACAAAATAATTAAACATATACACATAAACGTGGCAATAATGGCATTTGGGGATTTCTCATTTAAAGACTAAAATGTACAAATTGTTGCATCATAAATTGTATACAGTTGGATCAATTACTCAACTCGTTTTGCTGGACATTTATCATACAATTTCATATCTAAAGTTGAATCTGCTAATTTTATAGTTGTAATATGTTTAAGGTGGTTCCTCAACATTAAAAGACCTCCCTGTAAAAATGTGTTTGCCACTCCAGTCAATCACACATATCATCAGAACATGCTGCTAATCAAATATCGTTATTTCAAAATAAAAGCACACTCTTTTTCAAGATGAACAAATCAAACCTGTGTTCAAAGGACCAAGTTATCAGGATGAGGATTAACATGATCATATATTTGTATTACATCTAGCAAAGCATGTACTGATCAAAGCATTGAATCATATAACATTCTGATTTATCAATAAGTGTCAGTCCTGAGAAAAATGACATGAGAGCTTAAACTGAGTGAGTGCCGTAGAAAAGCTTATAATGCAACTGATCCAAGTTATCACAGTGTATTCCGATCCCCAAATCTTCCCGTATATGTGTGAATGAGGTTCTTTGTGAAGATATGAATGGGCAGAAGGGAGCTGGAGACCAATGAAAGCCCACTTATTGAAGACATTTCGTCTTGTCTTGTCACTGAAACTCAGATTGAACACTACGCTCTTGTGGATAACAGAACATATCATGACCAGAATGTGCTTGAAGAAATGCTGCAATTTCATTCATTCATTTGAATCATCAGAGACACCTACACTGCAAAACAAATCATCGTAACAAGCAACGAGGTGAGTGCATGACTTTCTCTTGTTTGGCCTTGCAGGCTGAATGGGACAGAAACTCACACTCTGACCACTTTTAAAGACACTCAAAGTCGGTTTGAAGTGTGTCAGTATTCTAAGATTAATATGAAATTGCTCGTATTCTTAAAATGACCAATGTGCCTTTTTTCATAAACCCCTTAAAAGTTGCTTATTAACGAATTATGATATACAGGTTCTAGGCACTGCCATATTGTCAAACGTCTGCACTCCCACTGCCTCTCCGATGAAGACGTGCTTTATGTCTAAATGTTATTAAAAGCTCTTACTGGAACTTTGCTGAGATCTCATCTTTCCAGATTCTTCCTCAGTTGTCCCGTCTGTTACTTGGCGCAACCTGACGAGCTCTCCTTGCACATGGACTGGAAAGATGATAGCTTCAAGGCTCTCTTCCTGCTGACATCTTTAACCTGTCCTAACTTCAAGTCCAGCCATGTTCCAACTGTTACATTCACTCATGCAGCTGCAACTTTTATGTTTCAGTATTTATGATGCAATGTTTTGCTTTGGACTTTTAAGGAATCATGAACTATTTAATCTGGTTTGAGCTTTATGTTGGCCGATTTCTAACAGTAAATATCAGTAGAGAAATGTCAGAATTATAAAGGTTAAGGAGTCTCTGCACATCGGCCAACATACACACTGATACAATATCTCTATGATAAGATAATATGGGCTTGATTCAAATACAAACATCTTATATGAGCTCCACAGACGAGTATCAAACCTGAGCATTCATCTCCTCTGATGTTTCAGTAATGTGGACACATTGTCATTTAGATACAGTGGAGCTGTCTGGCACAAGTCACACTTACAGATTGTTCATCAGAAATAACTGATGATTTACAAGGAAATCAAACGGAAGCGAAGTGAAAAACGAGCTTCAGGTAGCAAAATCTTGTAAACTCAAAGGTCAATTTACTGGCTTCCTGAGATTTCAACAGCATCTCACATTTGTCATTTTGCGATTTAAGCTCAGATTTGATCTTATTATTTTGTTTAATACTCACAAAGGTTATTAATCACTCTGCTCCACTGTTGATACATCAGGAGTGGATGAACTGTACAGAGGCTTTACTTTAGTCAACATAATAATACAAAAACAAGTAAAAGTGCCAAAATATAAATCTCACATAAGTAACGTACAGAAGAAAAATGTATCCCCAAACTTAAACGGCTATAACTGATTCCCTATTTTCGTAAAACTAAGTTCGTAAAACTGTGTATTTCAACCTGTTTATAATTTAAATGAACAATCTTAAAACTGAGGCATGTCGCTGCACAACAATGAACAGAAAATAAAAGCAAAACTGAGATTGTGCTGAAATATTTAACACTGCACTGGTGGATTTTTATTCACATATTCAAAAATATGGGGTTAGGACTCAATTATAGACCAAAATGACTGATGAGAAGATTGTTGCAGGGAACCAATACATCATAGTTTAAAAGCGATCATGTGTTTTGTATATGAAAAATATGAATTAGCAAAGTAACAAGCTGTTCAATACAGCTCAGAAATGTAGTGGAGAGGTATGAAGTGAATGGAAATACTAAAGTATAAGGAGCTCAGAACTGTGCTCAATTACAGTACTTGAATAAATGTAGTGAGTCAGTGTCTCCACCACAGCACAAACTGTGGATATAAACTTCAGGTTGATCAGGAAATAGATCACAATATATTTCTCAGTCCCATTCTACGTGAACATTTATAAATATGGATCACAATGGAGCCAAATCCAGGGCAATTGTTTTGATCATTTGAAAAGTTGTTTGGGGTTGAATATAATCTTGATTCAGTTCTGGAATTGTTTTGAATAAAATATTTATTTTCATTTTTCACTTTCATATACATTTTGATATTTGAGGTCTTATATTTTTCAGTTTCAGATTTTATATTTTTAGATTCAAATCTTATTTTTTACAGTTGCAAATCTTATTTTTTCAGTTTTAAATTTTTTTTTCACTTTCAGATCGTATTTTTCAGTTTCAGACTTTTGGCCTTGATCTGGCGTGGGGGCGTGGCATCAACTGAGAGGGTCATCGTAAGTGACAGCATAACAAAGAAGGCTGAGGACCGTCCTCAACCACATTGCCTCCAGGCAACGTAGGCACCGCGAGAATTATGATTCAACCCTTTCTATACACCATATTCATGTGAATGCAGTGGGAAAAAACTCTGAGTGCAAGCTAAGCTGAAGGAAACTTCGGAGGGAACCAGCTACTGTTTCGATTGGTCTTTCGCCCCTATACCCAGGTCGGACACCCGATTTGCACGTCAGGACCGCTATGCATAAGCGGAGGAAAAGAAACTAACCAGGATTCCCTCAGTAGCGGCGAGCGAAGAGGGAAGAGCCCAGTGCCGAATCCCCGTCTGACGGGCGGATTGGGGAAATGTGGCGTATGGAAGACCGCTTGCCCGGTGTTGCTCGTGGGCCTGAGTCCTTCTGAACAAGGCTCAGGCCGTGGACAGTGTGAGGCAGGTAGCGGCCCCCGGCACTTCTCGGAGTCGGGTTGTTTGGGAATGCAGCCCAAAGTGGGTGGTAAACTCCATCTAAGGCTAAGTACCGGTACGAGACCAATAGTCGACAAGTACCTTAAGGGAAAGTTGAAAAGAACTTTGAAGAGAGAGCTCAAGAGGGCGTGAAACCGTTTAGAGGTAAACGGGTGGGGTCTGCGCAGTCTGCGCGGGGGATTCAACTCGGTGGGACAGGGACGGCCGCTCGGTGTGGGAGGATCCCCTCGTGGGACCTCTCCCCGCCGCTGACTGGCCCTCACCGGCCACATTTCCTCCGTGGCGGTGCGCCGCAGCCGGCTCTAGGTCGGCTTGGAAAGGCTCGGGCGAAGGTGCTTTACAGCGCTCCCCACCCGGAACTCGACCGCTTCCCGGGGCCGTGGACTAAGTGCCTGCTGCGCCCTCTATCCCCGCGGGGATGGACTGGGCCCCCTGCTACCGGCGTGACTGTCGACCGAGGCAGACTGTCGCCAGTGCGCCCCAACCGCGTCGCCAGGGCGGGGATCGGCTCAAGTAAAAGGCATCAGGGGTCTGCGGCGATGTCGGCAACCCACGGGACCCGTCTTCAAACACGGACCAAGAAGTCTAACGCACGCGTGAGTCAGAGGGTGAGGCAAACCCCATGGCGCAATGAAAGTGAGGGCCGGCACGCGCCAGGTGAGGGATCCCGGCCCCGGCCCGTCTAGCCCGCTTCGTCGGGGAGGTGGAGCGTGAGTTTGTACGGTAGGACCTGAAAGATGGTGAACAATGCCTGGGCAGGGCAAAGCCAGAGGAAACTCTGGTGGAAGCTCATAGCAGTCCTGACGTGCAAATTGGTTGTCCGACCTGGGTATAGCGGCGAAAAAATAATCGAAAGGGTTTTTCCCCACTGCATTCACGTGAATATGGTGTATAGAAAGTGTTGAATCATAATTCTCGCGGTGTCTATGTGGTTGAGGAAGGTCGTCAGCCTTCTTTGTTATGCTGTCACTCATGATTACACGCCGCTCTTAGTTGATGCCACGCTCTCCACGCCAGATCAAGGCCAAAAGTCTTAAACTGAAAAAAAGATTTGAAACCGAAAAAATAAGATTTGAATCTGTAAAAAATAAGATTTGAATCTGAAAATATAAAATCTGAAACTGAAAAATATAAGACCTGAAACGTCAAAAAATATATGAGAGTGAAAATGAAAATAAATATTTCATTCAAAACAATTCCAGAACTGAATTAAAATTATATTCAACCCAAAAAAAAATTTCATTCACTTATTTATATTTTGAATACATTGCTGTATTTTTCAATGTTCAAGACCAAAACTTGAACTTTCAGGTTCAAATTTTGTTTTCAAATGATCAAAAGTATTGGCCTGGATTTGGCATCAAGTGGATTTGGATATGTCACCAAATGGTTGTGTCTGTTTCCAGTCAATTCTTTTAGGAATGAACAGCTTGAACTGAAGATGTTTCTTCCATTTCTATGTTTGATTTCATGTTTTACTTAGAAACTCAAATCAATGAGGAGATTGGAAATTACATAGGAACTACTTTCTAGGAACGTTTGTGGAACGAGGCTCTGCATCGTAGTCACTTTGTGTCAGTTTTAGTTTGCTATAAACGTGCTACCTGTATTTGACTGTTGGTGTTGATGTGGTCAGTGATGTCAGACTGCCATCTGCTGGCTTAAATACACTGAACCTTCTTGGAAATGCTGCATGCTGTGGTAATCTAATGTCCTTGGAAGGACTTTTGGTACACCTTTTGGTACATCCCAATTTTCTTATTTGTCATTTCCTCTCTCCTCACATGGTTTCCTCACGCAAGTGAGGGAAACGGGGATGCAATTAAGAGAGTTGGGACATACCCACTGATGCAGTTTCTGTCATGGGACGAGTGTGTGGATATTTGAGATTTTTGAGAAATTTCTTTCTATAAGTTCTTTGTATTTGTTCTTTTAGCAACTTAAGCTCTAGCCCTATTTGTAGGCCTCTGCTAGAAAATGGCATACCCATAATAAAGTGACCACAGTTCTGTAACTACAAGGTCTATTTTAATCATTTTTGATGCTATAATCAGATCACAACACTTGTGAGATTGTTCAGATGGGTAAATATTGTGTGTATGTTGCTGGTTAATATAGTACATGAAGATATTACACAGCTCAAATTGAAAATATTCAGGTTCCCCTGAAAAAAAAGCACTTTTATTGATATTATGTTTTTGAAATAATGCAGCTGGTTGCCTAAAAACTCTCCCAAATCATAGCACAACCGATCAGTAGTTGTTGAATAAAGGTTGGCTGGGATAAAGTGAAGAATAAGAGGCTTTAGTACAGAGAGGTCACGCGAGGTCGTCATTTTCGAACCAGCTGTTGCAGCTCTTACATTGTACTTTTATATACTATATAACTATATATTTCACTTTTTTTATCACTCATATTATTCAATACATCCAAATACAGCTGTTAGGAATCATTTTGAGATTGCTAACATCATCAGAGCCTTTCTCTGGCTCTCAGCCATAGGATTTTCTCAGTTGATGCGTGTGTATGGGGCTGCAGCTCAGCCTATCATCGGTCGATTTCAGTCAATAAGCCCGCCTTCGACGCGTCAGAGTCTCAGGAAGGCGGGTGTCAAAGCGGGTCTTGATTGACAGAAGTTTCAGCGAGTAAAGCTGCAAGAAGTGCCGCGTCTCCCTGAGCGTAAATTTGCATTCGTCGAAAGTCTGACCGCTCGCCCATGGTGGATTGAACCCCCTTCCACAATTCACAAGAAGACAGGATGCAGTTGCCAACAATGATTCTAGCTTTGAACCGGATAATCTTCGATGTTATTGTACTAATTTTTCATAAAACGTGACCAAAAACCAAAGATTTTTTTTGGCGAAGGGCAGTGCCATGGTACCGTTGTCCACTCACAGCTTTCTACTGGTTCCACGGAGAGAAAAACCGAAGGTATTTATGCATTCGGCGACGAATGCTAACGCTAAAAAATGCATTGGTGAGCTCGGTAGCTGCTAGCTTCCGGGTGCAAATATTGATTTGCAGTACACATAAGGGACATTTCTGCCCACGATTTCATGCTTTTATGCCACATTTTCTCGTTGCTTATATTAGTAGTCTATAGTTGTGTTTGGAGTGTGTAAAAAGTGACTTATATGATAGTGTTGCCCATACGTTGCTGTTTAATCCGGTAAAAACAATAAGGGCATTTTCCGAACAATATTTTAAAGGGGGCTGAGCCCGAGAGCCCCCAAATTCGGGGGCGTCGTGCTTAAGAGGTGGATACAAAAGATGGACAGTAAATTAGATTTTTTTTTTCATCGAGTTGCTTATGTCAGCTGGTGCTGAGACTAACTGCCTCCTCTCAGACACACTGGGACAAGTCTCACAACACTGCTCTCCAAACACCAATCAGAGTAAAAATTATTATAACGTGATAAACCGATCTGGAACACTGGAAAGAAGAAACTAAAAGCCGAAGTAGATTAGAATGTTATCTGGCCCTGGAAAGAGATTATGAATTGGCAGAATATCTCTTTACTGTCAGAGATAGAAAGCAGAGACAGATCCTCACCAAGTACAGGCTCAGTGATCACAAACTGGAAATCGAACAAGGAAGACAGAAAAAATCATGGCAACCAAAAGAAAACCGAATATGTGGTCACTGTGGGACAGGTGAGGCCGAGACAGAGATGCACTTCCTCCTACAATGTAAGAATAAAAAAACACAGGACATGATGTTTGTCTGTCCCTTGTGCCAAGGTGGTGAGCACTTCCATGAAATTAACCTTGTTTTGAGCGGTTGACGAGTGATTGACAAGTGGGGGTTTTCCGGTTTGTGTGGGGTGTATCTCGGTCTGGTTTAGGTTGTAGAATTTTGGGACAGTTGGGGTTTCGGCCTTCCAACACTATACACCAGGGGTATTCAACTAGAATTCCAAAAGGTCCAGATTGAGAAAATCTCCTCGGGCAAAGGTCCGAAACATTACAATAATATCTAACTCGTGCTATTTAGTGCCATATATATATATATATATATATATATATATATATTCAAGAAGCCTAGTAGTAGTAACGTCTCTGTGTAGTCAACAACTGTCAAATCGAATAAAGAAAGTACACATCAATTATATTTTAACAAATTATTATTCTCAGTTTTCAAATTGAACTGGATGGATTATAAATAATACATAAATATGCTCTTCTCATTTCAAGTACAATAATGTCTGATTAAAGAATAACCCACATAACAGAAAGCTTTTCAAAAATGTGCATCTTAAAATAAAGCAATTCATTTTAGAAAAATGAATTTCACTGAATTGTCCTGCAGCTTTAAATTCAGTTCATTCAGGTGTGAAGTGATGTCAATAAAAAAGCCACAATATTATATTTGTGTCATTTAAAAAGAGAAATCAGTGAGCATGGACTTTATCTGTGGTTATTAAACCACTTGTTTCAGCATTGTTGGACAGTGAATTCATGTGTTCTGATCATATTGGGCTCTTAGGTTTATTTTCTGTATCTTCATTTCAGATGTGAGTGGGTACGTTAGTTCAAAAGAGTTGTGCTTTGTCTGGTAGTGCGCTTCATTTGCCACTTTTATCAATAGTTACGGTTTCTGGACATATGAGACATGCTGGTTTTAACTGCCTGTGGGAAGAATTAACATATAAGAGTCTGTTCATTCTTTCTTATAAATTCTGTTCTCTCTAAACACTTTTCTGTTTTTGGAGAACGTCATGTGAGATAACTTCTCTGATTAGCGCAATGTTCCTGCTCTTCCTTCTCTTTCCTCGTCTCAGCCCCGTGTGTCACGGTGTGTGTAAATCTCACTCGAGTCAGGAAACTTGTCAGAATACTCATATTTGATTGGCTGAGCTGCATCACGTGATGTGATTTACAACGCATTGGTCGGTGTGTTTCCTGCACCGCTGAACAAGTGCCGTAACAGCTGAATAAAGTGCGCCGGTTAAAGTATAAATACGCATTATTATATATATATTTCCAAATTATCTATCGGTTTGAGATCCTGGGTCTAGATGCAACTGTGTCTGGGTCCAGATCCGGACCGCGGTCCGCCAGTTGGGGACCCCTGCTATACACCCTCCCCAAGGGCGGCTAGCTGCAGGATAATCAGCCCTCAGCTTGTGTGCTGTGCTCAATTGTCTCGATGATGATCTCTGATGATAAAGCTAATTTTTGTTGCTTCCATTTCCCATCCAGCTGATCTATCTTCTCTTCACACCTTCCCACCGCATCCATTGTCCCTGTTTCACAAGAGAGACAGCCTTCGCACTTCTTGCGACCTCTTGTCGGCGCACCTCCTCGACCACCAATGTTATCCTTTCTGACGTTGTGGGCTTTCGCCAAGTCGGTTCACTTGCCGTCAGGCTGAGGCTTCCTCTTCCCTGCTGAACTTGCTCCACGATGTCTTTGTGCCTCAAGGTTGATGTTGCCTGCTTGCACAGCATTGCATGGTTGCCACTTCCACCCAGTTGCTAGTGGCAGTTACTGATAGTCTTGTCTCTGGAATCCCTGAGCGTCATCTGAAGTCTGATTTTAGAACACTTGTATTCTTCCATCAAACTAGTGAGAGGTAGTTCCAGGACCCCTTTGCCATAGAGGCTGATGTTAGTTAGACATCGTGAACCATTTTTTCACGTATGAGGAGATGGTTCGCTCCATCTTCTCCACAGCTGTTATTGGGACCTCATAGACAGTGAGTGGCCACATTGTCCGAGGGAAGAATCCAAACTGTAGGCACCAGAGCTTCAGTTTTCCCGCCAGTGAGGTGTTTTTGATGTTCTCAAGGTTGTTGATAATTTCTTGCCTTAGTTGTTGCACCTGCTCGTTGTCTTTGAGGCTTGCCCAGGCTTTTGACAGGCTGCTCAGATACTGTTGGTATTGGGTCATCGCCAATACAGAACCTTGTGTCTTTAAGTATTCAACTTAACAATAGAGATACTTTGAGACTTGATTGGATTTATATTCATACAGGCCCACTTGATGTTCTCCTGTAGCTTTCCAAGTAGCCGCTTGGTGCACACTGCAGTAGTGGTCAGTGTTGTCATATCGTCCATATATGCGCGAATGGGTGGTAGACGGAGCCCAGCCGTAGTTCATTCACCGCCCACCACCCATTTTGAGGCTCTGATGATGACTTCCATGGACATTGTAAAAGCCAAGGGTGAGATTGTGCAGCCTTCCATAATGCCTACCTCCAAGCGCTGCCATGTTGTAGTAAAGTCAGCTGTGGCGAAGCACAGTTGCAGGTCTTGGAAATAGGGTTTGACCAGTGTGTTGATGGGCTCAACACACATATACAAAATTGAAAGATTCCCAGAGAAGTTCATGGGGAACTGAGCCAAATGCGTTTACCAGATCAAGGAACATAACATGGTCTCTTTTGTCCTCCTTAGCTGCTTGGATCTGGTGCCAAATCATGCTTGTATGCTCCAAGCAACCAGAGAATCCTGAAATCCCTGCTTTCTGTACAGATGTATCAATGTACTTGTTTCTTTCCAGGTAAGTGGACACTCTCTGATATTATGCTGAAAAAGATTTTCCCCTCCACATTCAGAAGACAGATTGGCCGGAATTGACCAATATGTCTGACGCATCTTTCTCTTTTGGTAATAGCACACCGCCAGCCCTTCTCCATGGCTTGGGTATTATTTGTTTCTGCCACACTATCCTCGTGAGCCTCCAAAGAAAGTGTAGGACGTCTGGTGCATTCTTGTAGAGCTTCCATTAGGCCCAGGAGCAGATGCTGCTCTTGCTTGCATCTGTGTTCTCTACTTCTTTCCATTTGGAGGGCTAGTGTCCAGGTACTCTGAGCTCTTTCACCAGAGATGAGCTCATAAACATCAGTGGAACAACTCCAGCGGACTTACTTCCAACTTTTCTGTTAACTTCTGTGGAATTACTGGACATTCTCGTCAAAGGTGCGCTCACCTTAACTCATGCAGTGAAGCTCCGTAGGGCCAGCGCGCTCGTGCGTCTCCGCACATGTGGATTTCGCACACCGCTGCCATTTCTCTCCAATGTCCGCTCACTGTGCAACAAACTGGACGAACTTCAGCTACTGGTGGGGAGAGACAGAGACTTTTCTTCATCCTCCATTTTGTGCTTCACTGACACCTGGCTCTGTGGATCGATACCCGACTTCGCGTTCCAGCTGGCTGGCTTCCTGCTATTCAGAGCGGACCGTGACACAGAGCTCTCCGGGAAATCGAAGGGTGGAGGAATCTGTTTCTACTCCAACAGTGGTTGGTGCAACGATGTGACAGTGATTCTACAGCACTGTTGTCCTGACCTGGAATCTTTCATTATAAACTGTAAACCCTTTTACTCCCCAAGTGAGTTTGCTTCATTCATACTAGTCGGTGTTTACATGCCGCCGCAGGGCAACATGCAGGAGGCACAGCGGACACTCGCAGATACTGTGTGTGGAGCGGACCAACCCGGACCCTTTAGTTATTGTCCTTGGTGACTTCAACAAAGGAAACCTTAGTCATGAACTCCGTAAATACAGACAGTTTATTAAATGCTCAACCAGAGAGGAGAACATTCTAGATCACTGCTATACAACAATAAATGAGGCCTATCATGCCGTCCCTCGTGCTGCACTGGGACTCTCTGACCATGTCATGGTCCATCTGATTCCTGCTTTACAGGCAGAAACTCAAGCTCTGTAAACCTGTGGTGAGGAAATTCAAGAAGTGGACCAGTGAGGCTATGGAGGATCTTCGGGCGTGCTTGGACTGTACAGACTGGGACGTTTTCAGGACTGCTACCAACAGTCTGGATGAGTACACAGAGGCTGTAACTTCATACATCAGCTTCTGTGAGGACAGCTGTGTTCCCACAAGCACCAGGGTGAGTTATAACAACAACAAACCCTGGTTTACAGCAGAACTCAGACAGCTAAGACTGCACAAGGATCAGGCATGTAGTAGTGGGGACAAGGACTTGTACAAAGAGGCAAAATACAGGTTTAGTAAGGCAGTGAGAGATGCTAAACGACTGTACATGTTACATGATGTTCAGAGCTAGAGTTGTGCCCTAAAAGATGGAGCAATTCCCCCATGCCCTAAAGAATTGATAGAGGGCGAAGATGCTGTCCCTGTTTTTCTGCTGGGTGACGCAGCTTATCCCCTGATGTGAGAAAGAGAGAGAGAGAGAGATAGACCCGCAGCGCTGTAACTACGTCTGAAAAATAAAACTTCTAAAACTTTCCATGAACTGTGTCTGTTTGAGTTTATAGAGGAAGATTTTAGAGGAAGATCTTAAGTATCAAATACAACCTTTCATTATTAAAGACTACTTTATTACTCTGTCGTATTTTTTTTTTAACTAAGCAAGCAATCCACTTCCTGTTTACACCGTCACGCACATGCCCAGTGTACATTAATGGTCACGTGCTGTCCGCCTTCGAAGGCTGCCGTGTGGATGCAGATCAACTCGAGAATGATGCTGAAACTCCCGTGTGGACGGAGATCGTTTCTATTTGACAACTCTGCTTCCAAGTAGAAACGGAGTAGTTTGGATGTAGCATCAGACAGATCACCAACTACAAGCCTAAAACACCCCACTCTATGAATGACCTCCGCCTGGCAGACGGGCTGAATGAGTTCTACTGTAGATTTGAAAGACAATGGGACAGTCCTGACTCCATCCCCCACAGCCCCATCAACCAGCCCCCCTCCCTCAGCTCACCAGGGGCTCATGCCTCTGTACCACCCAGGTGGGAGACTGACCATCTGGTGACCTGTTGCGGTCTGAACAACTTAGAGCTCAATGCCCTAAAGACAATGAAGATGGTTGTGGATTTCAGGAAGAACGTAGCCCCACCTGCCCCTATCACTGTGTGACTCCCCCGTCAACGCTGTGGATTCCTTCCGTTTCCTGGGCTCCACCATAACCCAGGACCTCAAGTGGGAGCTGAACATCAGCTCCATCGCAAAGAAGGCTCAGCAGAAAATGTACTTCCTGAGGCAGCTGAAGAAATTCAACCTGCCAAAGACAATGTTGGTGCACTTCTACACTGCCATCATTGAGTCCATCCTCTGCTCCTCCATCACAGTCTGGTACGCTGCAGCCACTGCCAATCACAGCCACAGCGCATCATTCGCTCTGCCGAGAGGGTGATTGGCTGCAATCTGCCGTCCCTCCACGACTTGATCGCTTCAAGGACCCTGAAGCAAGCAAGAAAGATTGTAGTTGACCCCTCTCACCCTGGATAAAATCTGTTCGTGCCCCTTCCATCTGGCAGGAGGCTGCAGTCCATCAGGACCAAGAACTCACACTACACAAACAGTTTCTTCCCATCCGCAGTCGGGCTCATTAACAAAGCCCGGGACCCTCACTGACTCTGTCATCCCCAGGACAATTTCCTACTGGTCTCTCCCCTGCACATCCCTATGTTTCTTTATTTAAACACACTCCATCCATCCATCCATTTTCCTCCGCTTATCCGGGGTCGGGTCGTGGTGGCAGCAGGCCAAGCAGGCTGACCCAGACCTCCCTCTCACTGGCAAAATGTTCCAGCTCATTCTGGGGGATCCCGAGGCGTTCCCAGGCCAGCTGGGAGATGTAATCTCTCCAGCGTGTTCTGGGTCTTCCCCGGGGTCTCTTCCAAGTTGGACGTGCCTGGAAAACCTCCAGTGGGAGGCGTCCAGGAGGCATCCTAATTAGATGCCCGAACCACCTCAGCTGACTCCTTTCGATGCGAAGGAGTAGCGGCTCGACTCCAAGCTCCCTCCTGATGACCGAGCTCCTTATCCTATCTCTAAGGCTGAGCCTGGCCACTCTACGGAGGAAACTCATTTCGGCCGCTTGTAGCCGCGACCTTGTCCTTTCGGTCACGACCCAGAGTTCGTGACCATAGGTGAGGGTAGGAACGTAGACCGAGTGGTAAATTGAGAGCTTTGCCTTCCGGCTCAGCTCCCTCTTCACCAAGACGGTCCGGTGCAGCGCCTGCTTTACTGCTGCATCTTACCCTCACTCGTGAACAAGACCCCGAGATACTTAAACTCCTTCGCTTGAGGTAGGCACTCCGTCCCCACCTGGAGGGAGCAATCCACCGGTTTCCGGCAGAGAACCATGGCCTCAGATTTGGAGGTGCTAACTCTCATCCCCGCAGCTTCACACTCGGCTGCAAACCGACCCAGTGAATGCTGGAGGTCATGATCCGAGGAGGCTAACAGGACCACATCATCTGCAAACACGAGAGAGGCGATCCCGAGACCCCCGAACCTGACGTTCTCCACCCCGAGGCTGCACCTAGATATCCTGTCCATGAAAGTTACGAACAGGACCGGTGAGAAAGGGCAGCCCTGGCGGAGGCCAACACCCACCGGGAACGTGTCTGACTTATTACCGAGAATGAGGACACAGCTCCTACTGCAGTCGTACAGAGACCGGATCTCCCGTTGTAACGGGTCCGGCACCCCATACTCCCGCAGCACCCCCCACAAGAACCCCCGAGGGACCCGGTCGAAAGCCTTCTCCAAGTCCACAAAGCACATGTAGACTGGTTGGGCAAACTCCCAGAACCCCTCCAGTAGTCTTGCGAGGGTAAAGAGCTGGTCCACTGTTCCACGGCCGGGACGGAATCCGCACTGCTCCTCTTGAATCCGAGGTTCGACAAGCGGTCGGAGCCTCCTTTCCAGCATCCTGGCATAAGCCTTCCCCGGGAGGCTGAGTAGTGTGATACCCCGGTAATTCGAGCACACTCTCCGGTCCCCCTTTTTGAAGATGGGAACCACCACCCCGGTCTGCCATTCCATGGGCACTAATCCCGACCCCCATGCGACATTGAAGAGGCGTGTCAGCCAGGACAGCCCAACTATGTCCAGCGCTTTCAGCATCTCAGGGCAGATCTCATCCACCCCAGGCGCCTTGCCACCAAGGAGCTTTTTAACTACCTCAGCGACCTCTGCCAGGGATATGGGTGAGCCTCCCCCTAGATCTTCAGGCGCTGCCTCCTCTGCAGAGGACATGTTGGTCGGGTTTAGGAGTTCCTCAAAGTGCTCTTTCCACCGCCCGACGATGTCCCCCGTCCGGGTTAGCAGTTCCCCCCCC
>NW_022280404.1:24385-39250 GCF_004355925.1 Anarrhichthys ocellatus
CCCCCCCCCCCCCCCCCCCACCCCCTGCTGAGTACAGCCTAGGGTAAGCCCTGCTTTCCCTTCCTAAGCCGTCGGATGGTTTGCCAGAACCTCCTTGAGGCCAACCGAAAGTCCTTGGCCTCCCCGAACTCCTCCCATGCCCGAGTTTTAGCATTCGCGACCACCGCAGCTGCAGCCCTTCTGGCCTGCCGGTACCTCTCAGCTGCTTCAGGAGACCCCTGGGCCAACCAGGCCTTGAAGGTCTCCTTCTTCAGCTTGACGGCTTCCCTCACCTTCGGTGTCCACCACCGGGTTCTCGGGTTGCCGCCACGACAGGCACCGATGACCTTCCAGCCACAGCTCCTAGCGGCCGCATCCACAATAGAGGCTTTGAACATGGTCCATTCGGATTCCATGTCCCCAACCTCCCTCGGGATGTGTGAGAAGTTCTTCCGGAGGTGGGAGTTAAAGACCTCCCGGACAGGGTCCTCCACCAGACGTTCCCAGTTCACCCTCACTACACGTTTGGGCTTGCCGGGTCTTTCCAACCGGTTCCCCTGCCATCTCATCCAACTCACCACCAGGTGGTGATCAGTTGACAGCTCTGCTCCTCTCTTCACCCGAGTGTCCAAGACATACGGCCGCAAATCAAATGATACGATTACAAAGTCGATCATTGATCTCCGGCCTAAGGTGTTCTGGTACCAGGTACACTTATGAGCCACCTTATGTTCGAACATAGTGTTCGTTATGGCCAAACCGTGGCAAGCACAGAAGTCCAATAACGAAACACCATTCGGGTTCAGATCGGGCAAGCCGTTCCTCCCAATCACCCTCCGCCAGGTTTCTCCGTCATTGCCCACGTGAGCGTTGAAGTCCCCCAGGAGAACTATGGAGTCGGTAGGCGGCGTCCTTTCCAGGACCCCTCCCACCGACTCCAAGAAGGCCGGATACTCCGAACTGCTCTTTGGTGCATAAGCACAAACCACAGTCAGAGCCTTGCTCCCCGCAACCCGTAGGCGCATGGAGGCGACCCTCTCGTTCTCCGGAGAGAACTCCAACACAAAAGGCGCTCAGCCGGGGGCTCGTGAGTATCCCCACTCCCGCCCGGCGCCTTTCACCCTGGGCAACTCCGGAAAAGGACAAAGTCCAACCCCTCTCCAGGAGCTTGGTTCCAGAGCCAACACTGTGTGTGGAGGTGAGTCCAACTATATCTAGCTGGTATCGCTCCACCTCCTGCACCAGCTCCAGCTCTTTCCCCGCTAGCGAGGTAAACACACTCAACACTTTTAACATTTCACTTACATTTCACTTGTTTACAGTCCTGTTATCTGTTTGTTGTGCACTTTATTTTATATTCTATTGTACATTTTAATATGTTTCTATTTCTTGTACTGTGTTGATTGTTGTTGATTGTTTAATGTTATTGTTTATTGTTAAATGTTATGCACCACCCGCCATGCCAAATTCATTGTAGGCGCAAACTTCCTTGGCAATAAACTGTTCTGATTCTTATTCTGAGGTTGACAGGTTCCAGGTTCTGTTTAATTAGTGGGATGTCATATGGGATGACTATCTGCTCATGCCTTCTTCTGTCATGGTGGACCTTTTCTAGATGTTATTCTAGTTTCTGCTTAGATGTTTTCAAAGTTCCGCTTTTTTCCTTTGCGAAGAGGTCTTTGACGAACTTGAAAGGATCTTTGTAGAACAGCTTTTTCATCTGTCTGACTAGCCTGTCCATTTCTTACTGTCTCCTGGACTTGGCTGGCGCTGGTACTGTCTTTCTGCTTCTCACTTTGCTCATCCCAAAGCAGTCCTCCACATAGTTATAGATAATGTCGCCCATCCTTTCTAGCTTTCTAGCTGTAGTGCCCACTTGCTGCTCCAAAGTATTTGATCGATCATTGTTGATGGTTTCCACTCTCTTTTCAACAGCTTTAGGCCACTTCAAACCAGGTTTGTGCCTTTTGATCTTTTTCTCCATTGGAGGTCTCTGTGGTTGGGTGGGCCACTCCACCGGAATTTCCCTCCTCAGTTTGTGTCTAACTTTGGTTTGTGTCTCATCGCTGTGCTTCACTCAACTGATTTGACTGTTTGCTTCGTAACAAGTACTGGTCAATGTGAGGCCGATGTCTCTGCTCTCTCAAGCACGTTTTCCTCCCTTGGTGGATTTTCAGGCCTATTGCTGATATTACTTTCTCCCAACCACAAATGCACACCTGAAGCTTGGGTAGCTAGCCCATGACGGCCCCATTGGGGTTTGTTCCCTCCCGTCAGCTGTCTCTCCAAGCTGTCACTCGGTCTTTCCCATGTTGTCAGCTGTCCTTTTGTAGCAGTCACTGGACGAGTCCAGATGGTCAGAATCAAAAAACACAGGACATGATGTTTGTCTGTCCCTTGTGCCAAGGTGGTGAGCACTTCCATGAAATTAACCTTGTTTTGAGTGGTTGACGATCGACAAGTGGGGGTTTTCTGGTTTGTGTGGGGTGTATCTCGGTCTGGTTTAGGTTGTAGAATTTTGTGACAGTTGGGCCCAAAAGAAAAACATTCAATTAGGTGTAGCCCAGGCTAAAAATTAATTTAGACATCATCCACGCCCGCGGGCCGTCAGAGTGAGAAGAGGTTTTAAAAGTGTGGATGAATATGGGTGGATAACATTTATTTCAATAAGAGACTCATAATCTTTACAGTTCAAAGGTTGCAGTTTATGCAAATGAGCATAGTTTGTTTGATATGTACATGATTCAGCACTTGTGTTCTCCCTAACAACCTAACTTGTGTAGCAGTATGATATGTCAATCTTTTGTCTTTGTTTATGGGCTTGTCCTGAACTAACAGCCAATCCAAGCTCATTCTCAGGTAGAGGGGTTTGGGCTTATGCTGTGTTCACACCAAACTCGCGTTATTCGCGTCATTCGCGCCGCCGGTCTCGCCTGGGACCATTTCTGTTCATTCGCGTGAATCGCGTGAATCGCGCTGGACGCGCCGGAGAGGGGGCGTGGCTTATCGCCCTGAAAGCCGTTCAACTGTCCACCAAAAAATGAAAAAAATAACCTCTATTTCTGCTTAGTACGTGTTGTGGAAGTCCCAGATATCCCGGGAAACTAAACGCCGTCATGTCTGCTTCATAACATTGTCCAGAGGAGCTCCGTGGTGTATTCACTGTGTCTAGCAAGCCACACGTCGCTGTTTACTACAGCTATATGAACACCTTTTTAGGGTCTCGCATCTCGCTCCTCAGGAAGAACATGTGTTAGGTAGCATCAAAGTTCATCTGCAGTACACAGCAGTACCACAGTTTTACTCTGTTTCAAGTATTTGTTTAATCTTCAATTCAATAGGGCGATTCATAGGGTGAATCTATTATTTAACTGGAAGAATAAAGAGATCTGTTTTGCGTGTGGTGTGTCTCGGACATTTTTGGTGGATACCTCAACAATAGTCTTTGTGATGTGTGACAGTTTATAAAAGAAAATGAAATATACTCAAACTGAGGATGGATTCAGTCCTCTCCGACCACGGAAACGTCACAGCACTCTTCTGTCATTTTTGGACTTTTAGGGGAGTATTTGACATGTTTTTTCTTTCATATCACGGTCGCAGTTGTCAACAGTTTTCAACAGCCCTCCTCCCACAGCAGTCTTCTGCAGACCAGTGTTATTGGATGGGAACTTAATTTTACAAGACAGTGTCATGCTGGTGTGTCCAACATGCTAAAGAGCTGGTAGTTGCATTGGTTCCCAACTCAATTCAGCCTGACGGTCTGCATCCGCCTACAGCTCCAGAGATCAATCTGAGGGGTCACGAGACCGGTAACATGGCAGCAAAGAAGAAAAGAGAACCAATTAATCTGGTTTTTGCTCTTGTTTTGTGAGATTAGGGGAAAAAATGAAAACATTCTAGAGTCAAACTTTCTGTAACTCAATGGTAATAGAACTGAAGTGATTTTATTTGGACCACAGCATTTAACCAACATATCTTCTCATCTCGGCCCTTTGACTGTTTAACCATTCAAATCAGGATGTAAGTGTGACAATTAAATCAATGAGGTAGGTAAATTAGGCTTAATGTTCAATAAGAATGAACCAAACATCTTTATTTTTTCAATTGTCATTATTTATTGCCTCATGATCAACACATGCTCACTCTTCCATGTAGGTATGTTTAGTTCTTAAATGACACAAACATAACAAGTAAATACATGATATACAACTAATGTAAATTAACCATCAACATCAAATATCAGATGAAATAATCAGAATTAAATACATCTGTATCAATAACCTAGATAATTGACAAAAGTACAGGTAAATATGACTAAATCTATGCTTTAAATACACTTATACTGCCATCTAGTGGTAGAACGGGTGAACACTTACTTTGCGTGTCCTTACCGGCTACACTCTGCGTTCACTAAATCAACACAATACAGTGGACAAAGAAATATCAGTGCCAACAGCATCATTTATGTGAACACAAAAATGACTTTGATTAAACTATATCACGAACTGTATTGCATCAAACAATACACTGATTCATTGAAAAGTTGATTCTTACTGTGTACATGGATAAATTAAATTAAATCGCTACTGTTGCTAACACACTCCCATCGGCCCAGGATTATTTATTTATATTCATTAATGTATTTTCTTCTAATATTACCCTGGTATGTGCTTGCATCACAGACTATATAACGTTAAGCATTTCTTGCATACGGTCATTATATTGCTTTCATTTTTATTTTGAAATATTCTTATTTCTGCGTCTCGTTTGAAAAGGAAAAAACAAAAAAGGAACAAAATTCGGCTCGTTTTTGACCTTGGTTCTGTGATTTTTTCCGTTCTTGAATTCAGAACCAAAAACGGAAATACAACCGCCCATTTCCATTTTTCCGATTCCGGTTTGAAACAAAAAACGAGAATACCATGGTATTTCCGTATTTTGGTTTTTCCGAATTAACGGTAAAACAGATGACTAAAACGTACACGGACCCTGCAACTACAGTTTTCTGTTTATTTTGAGTGTGTGTGTGAGACTGTGGGTGCATGTAATAAATGCCTGTGGGTGCATGTAATAAACTGTTTTCCTAATATATTTGGTGTGTCAAAGTTCATCACATTCATGTTTTGGTAAGAGCTGGTAAAAAGGGGTAAAATACACTTAAAACACTAGATAAAAGGACTTAATAAGACCTTTTATTTTACTTTCTTAATTCTATTGGAGGCACCGCCAGTTATTTTAGTTTTCATAATAAGGGAACAAGAGTTGTAAAAATAATTATATTCATGAATAAGAACAGGTAATCGCGCCATTACGTTTAAAACTGTACCCAGCACCCCGCCCATAGTACTATTACACCTAGCAGATTCACATAATACTATATAGCCACATGGGACGGGTGTTACAGAATTAAGAAACATTTCCTTTAACAAGTTCAACTCTGTAATTTCAGATTTCAAAGAGCTTAATGACTAGCAGGAGATAGGGCATATCTTGCTGCCCAATATATATCAAGATACCACAATCTGAGGGACAGTAAGTGACCCACACACACACAGGATATACTGTATATATATATATATATATATATATATATATATATATATATATATATATACACAGTGGGTACGGAAAGTATTCAGACCCCTTTAAATTTTTCACTCTTTGTTTCATTGCAGCCATTTGCTAAAATCAAAAAAGTTCATTTTATTTCTCATTAATGTACACTCAGCACCCCATCTTGACAGAAAAAAACAGAAATGTAGAAATTTTTGCAAATTTATTAAAAAAGAAAAACTGAAATATCACATGGTCATAAGTATTCAGACCCTTTGCTGTGACACTCATATTTAACTCACATGCTGTCCATTTCTTCTGATCCTCCTTGAGATGGTTCTACTCCTTCATTGGAGTCCAGCTGTGTTTAATTAAACTGATTGGACTTGATTAGGAAAGGCACACACCTGTCTATATAAGACCTTACAGCTCACAGTGCATGTCAGAGCAAATGAGAATCATGAGGTCGAAGGAACTGCCCAAGGAGCTCAGAGACAGAATTGTGGCAAGGCACAGATCTGGCCAAGGTTACAAAAGAATTTCTGCAGCACTCAAGGTTCCTAAGAGCACAGTGGCCTCCATAATCCTTAAATGGAAGAAGTTTGGGACGACCAGAACTCTTCCTAGACCTGGCCGTCCAGCCAAACTGAGCAATCGTGGAAGAAGAGCCTTGGTGAGAGAGGTAAAGAAGAACCCAAAGATCACTGTGGCTGAGCTCCAGAGATGCAGTAGGGAGATGGGAGAAAGTTCCACAAAGTCAACTATCACTGCAGCCCTCCACCAGTCGGGGCTTTATGGCAGAGTGGCCCGACGGAAGCCTCTTCTCAGTGCAAGACATATGAAAGCCCGCATAGAGTTTGCCAAAAAACACATGAAGGACTCCCAGACTATGAGAAATAAGATTCTCTGGTCTGATGAGACCAAGATTGAACTTTTTGGCGTTAATTCTAAGCGGTATGTGTGGAGAAAACCAGGCACTGCTCATCACCAGCCCAATACAATCCCAACAGTGAAACATGGTGGTGGCAGCATCATGCTATGGGGGTGTTTTTCAGCTGCAGGGACAGGACGACTGGTTGCAATTGAAGGAAAGATGAATGCGGCCAAGTACAGAGATATCCTGGAAGAAAACCTCTTCCAGAGTGCTCTGGACCTCAGACTGGGCCAAAGGTTCACCTTCCAACAAGACAATGACCCTAAGCACACAGCTAAAATAACAAAGGAGTGGCTTCGGAACAACTCTGTGACCATTCTTGACTGGCCCAGCCAGAGCCCTGACCTAAACCCAATTGAGCATCTCTGGAGAGACCTGAAAATGGCTGTCCACCAACGTTCACCATCCAACCTGACGGAACTGGAGAAGATCTGCAAGGAAGAATGGCAGTTTTTCTTTTTTAATAAATTTGCAAAAATTTCTACATTTCTGTTTTTTTCTGTCAAGATGGGGTGCTGAGTGTACATTAATGAGAAATAAAATGAACTTTTTTGATTTTAGCAAATGGCTGCAATGAAACAGAGTGAAAAATTTAAAGGGGTCTGAATACTTTCCGTACCCACTGTATATATATATTAGTGCTGGGCAACGATTCAAATATTTAATCGCATGGATTTTTTGTGATTAATCGCATTGTTATGGCAAAGTTCAATAATGAATTCAAAAGTAGTGTATTGCGCACTTTTATTTTAAAAGTAATGCTATATGAACAAAAGTGCAATAACATTTGGTTCATGAGATGCAGGTAGCATGTTTTATACTTAATGTGAATATAATTTATACTTTGTTGGCATCTTATTCTGAAAACCGGATGTTCGTCTGAAGAAACCGGATGTTGTCTCACGTTAATCTTTCCGCTAACTTTCAAAGTCCTTCGCTCGCTCCCGATCTGTGGCGTTTAAATGCGTTTACCGTGAATTTCAGCATATAGGTGCACTAACATGTCAGTGTCTGCTGAGTTGACGCTGAGATCTGAGTGTCTGCTGACTTTACCGCAGCGATGTCCAGTAGTCTCCAG
The DNA here is from genome assembly GCF_004355925.1 of Anarrhichthys ocellatus. Classification (NCBI taxonomy): domain Eukaryota; kingdom Metazoa; phylum Chordata; class Actinopteri; order Perciformes; family Anarhichadidae; genus Anarrhichthys; species Anarrhichthys ocellatus. Next base: position 31,933 of record NW_022280404.1, read on the forward strand.
GGAGAGCAACAGCTGGTGCAGCTTCTCTTTATTTCCCCCCGACCAGAAGCGGAAGTCGCCTTTTCTCTACGGCAACCCTGAAGTGATAAAATAAATGCCGGCGTCAATTAATTAATGCGTTAACGCGATAACTTGCCCAGCACTATATATATATCTATATATATATCTATATATATATAGATATATCTATATATATATATATCTCTATATCTCTATATATATATAGATATAGATATATCTATATAGATATATATCTATATATATATATCTATATATCTATATATCTATATCTATATATCTATATATATATCTCTATATCTATATATATATCTCTATATATCTATATATATATCTCTATATATCTATCTATCTATATATATCTATCTATATATCTATATATATCTATCTATATATATATAGATATATATATATGATATATATATATATAGATATCGATATATAGATATATATATCTGTATATATATCTGTATATATATCTATATATATATATAGATATATATATAGATATATATAGATATAGATAGATAGATATATAGATATAGATAGATATATAGATATAGATAGATATATAGATATAGATAGATATATAGAATCAATAAGACAATCACTCTTGAGGTTGTATTAATGTTATTGCGTGTTTCTGTTATTGTGTGTTCATTTTGTGACGCTTTGGCAACATTGTTTTTTAAACTTTCATGCCAATAAAGCCACATTGAATGGAAAAATTGAATTGAGACAGAGATTTGTTTAAAAAATTCAATTTAAAAAAAAAAACCATGAAAAACAAAAACATTGTTCTCATGACAATAAACAGAACAATACAAACACTGACTCTTCAAAATGTACCTAAAAGGAGTGTTAAATATTAAATTGTCTCCAGCCACACAACACATTGGTTCTTTATAGCAGCATTTCTTTTAAATAAAATCATCCATGTTGTTCATACTTCCTGCTGGTGTAGATTAGTTTGGCCTCTCCAACAATGAGACTGAGCAGCTGCCACTTTGTTACAACAAAGTTAACACTTCAGACTCCTTAAATGAAGGTCTGGACCAAAAAACAACATCCTGCAGTGCATCAAAAAGGTTTCAGTCTTAAAACAGTGAAAACCCATCTCTACTGCCTCACAGAATGGACATTGACTGGAAACAGTGGGGATAATAACAGAGATAAGAGCTTTAACTTTTTTGGTGCTATTGTTTTAAGACAATAGCACCATGTAAAATCCTCCAGTTCTCCTTTTAATAACTTTATATAAAACTCTCCAAACTGGTTTCACACCAGTGTCCACGTCCAGTTTCTGTCTCCACACTGTCAGCTCTACCGTTGTTTGCTTTTGTTTGTTTTAGTTCGCACTTTTACACAATGTGTGTAGACAGTTTCTCCCTTAGCTGCACAGGTCCACAAGCTTACAGTCCGTTCCACAGACCCCATTCAGATCTGGAACAAAACACAGTTCTGGAAAGGGGTCAGTCGCATCAGTCGAGTTTCATCTCCTGCAGCATCTCGACCTCCTCCCTGCCCACCTGCTCAGGATACTGCTCTGCCGGATGGACTTCAGCCCGAGAACACAAGCCACTGCAGGTGCATCGGTCATTCGCTGCTGGACCTGTGAGATATCTTTGGACAAACTCTGCTTTAAATGTGTACCAGACCCTGACCCCCCTCTTTAGGTAAAAACAGTACACTCTGAGGGACCCAATGCAGCCTGTCCCAGAATAAGTCTACTAAGATGCCCTGTAGTCTGTGTGTGAGGCCTTTAGGGGGTTCCATGCAGCCTGTGCCACAGAGCAGAAGCCACCAGATTGTTAAAGCCTGCTCTGCCTTTACTGCTCGTGTGTTGCCGGGCAGAGTTAGAGAGCTGCTCTTTATCAGAGAAGTAATCCTCCACTTTCACCCTTTGTCGCGCTGTCCCTTACTTCTCCTGTGAACTTCCACTGTTACTCTTAGTTTTCCTTTTCAGACTGGCGACTTTAAGCACCTCATCTCCCTCCATGTCCACATCACTTCCTGTCAACACGACACAATTTACATCGTTTCACTTTCCCTTTTGGTTTCCTGTCTCCTCCCGTCTCCTATCACTCAGCCGACTGTCCTCCCGTCTTCTATCACTCAGCAGACTGTCCTCCCGTCTTCTATCACTCAGCTGACTTACTTGCTGGACCCCACCTGTGGAGAGGTAGCAGAGAGAATGATGAAGAGAAAAAGTGAGTGTGTGAGGGAGAGATACAGAGAGAAAGAATGAAGACCTTAATCTTCAGCCATGACAATGAAAATTCTTGAGAGCACTAAGTTACGCTTCATGTAGTCCGACACAAACACTCCTCTCTCCAGGTGTCTTCCATGTCATGTGACCATGATGAACAGAAAGTGAAAGGTGAAGCGAGGTTTTATTTCGCTGTAGGGTTCTTTCCTTAATGTTGTTGACACTGAGCTGGTCAGTGGCTAAAACAAGCACTTTTAGTAGACAAACTGATAGTGAGGAGGTATTACATTACAGCCCATTTAGCGGCTGCAACAATCTCCCTCAATACTGCAGAAAACCCTAAATGCATTATCCCAAATAGTCAGATCCACACAAAAATAAGGGAAAATATGGTTTGAAAATACAAACTGACACTGGTTCAACATGTTAGTTCAGAGGAAGACTGAATGAAAGTGTGACTCCTCGGCCACTAATAATCAGGCCTCATGTACATTTGTAGACACACTGGATGTAAATTAACTTTCATGCCTGAAGGGTACTGGATTTGTGAGGCGGACATTGAAGTTTATATTTGAGAAAATTCTGCAATGAAACATTTTTAAATACAAAGCGATTTTTAACAAGGAGTTTTTGAGAGAATAGTACAAACAACCACTTATCAGTTGACCAAGCAGGACACGTGATGGCTGAATTCAATCAGATGAAAGCCTCAGAGAAAACAAGTGGATCTGCAGCTGTTGGTTTTTACCTGAACACCTCTCAGCTGACAATGAACACGTGCACGCTCTGACATCACAGCTCATTAGAATGTTTGAAACTATTTCATAAACGTTCAATAGGCAGCTCTCTTGCATGAAGTCATCTTTATTTCTTTACATACACACCTATGTTTGAACATATTAACTGGACAACAAACTACAATAGCCACTGCATGCAGGTACCGTCACCTTCCCGAAGCCAAACTACTTTGTGGAGAGTAAAGTAGATTTTGGGTAAAAACAATGGAAGGAAAATAAATTCAAAAAGCAGCAAATTGATAAAGTGCATATCTTCACTCTAAAAGAAGTGTTGTACGGCAGCCTTCTGCTCACTTGGCAAGACAGTGTATGGATATCAGTTACACACTGGACAAATTCAGGCACATCCACTGGTTTTGTCTTCTTCAGCACTTTCCCATTGTTTCCCATTGAAAGGCAAATTATTAAATTACATTATATACACATTTTACAAACCAAGGGTACAATTTCATTTCTAAAAGGGGAACTGTTGGTGGACATACGGCATCACATGTAGTTCAGATTCCTTCCTCTTCCTTTTGAAGTGAAATCATACATGATACAGTATGACAGACAGCTGTGCCTGGTCCACATCTGCATTCAGTGCAAGACAAAAACCTTCCTACACACAAAGAAAAGGTCTGAGTAGTGATGATACACAAGATGCTGAGGAAGGGATTAGGAAAGAGCGTGTATTAGATATGTATGGGAGACAATTAGGGCCACATGAAAGACGTTCTGAGGCCTGAGATGAGTTTTTAGTGATGGAAGTCAGGAATTAAATCTGAAAATTAATTTGCACACCCTCATTTTGTCCCAGCGTACCCGACATACCAAATGCCCTCAGACCTCCACACCGATGTGTTGAAAATGTACAACATTTTGCACATTGTTTTACATGAACACGTTTCTGATGAGAATCCCTTCAATTTGGTCTTTGAAGAATCGTGACCTGTATTTCTGCTAAGTGGGACATTTTACAGTGTAAACAAACTCCAGTGCTTTCTGGGACATTTGACTCTTATGGAGACACAGTGTCAAAATAACCTGACATAGCTTTGGCATTACTGTACATTCAGGAGTCCAGAATTCACTCCTTTGTTGTTTAACATGCTACAATCTGTTCAGATGAGGGCTGAATATCTGGTTGAGATGCTATCTGGATCAGTTCCAAGTGCTCCTCTCAGTGCTCATAGACATAAGCTTCAAGAGTGAAAAGTAGTTTTCTTTCTTTCAGTGACAACCTCCAACAAGATCATTTCTGACTGCTCCATTTTCAAAATACACTGCAACTGGATGCATTATCCTGCCATCATAACATCATTCCCTCATGTGGACTAGCTTTTACTTCAGCATGGCACTTGCCCAGTGTTCACAATGTATATACAAAATCAAATCTACACAAGTTAATATGGCTGAGTTCACTGGAGTCAAATGTAAAGGACAGTGTGGGAGTTCTGACAGAAGCTGGTCACGCAACAGTGTCAAAGATGCAAGGACAGCTGAGACTGTACTACTGCTCTGGGGTCAGATCGATCAGCCATCTGGTGACTTCAAGTTCATGCTCTTTTGCATATCACCACAACTGAACATGAAAAATGAGCATCAGTAAATACACTAAGGGGAGGTTGAGTTCTGGAGTCCGTGGTTAAATCCTTTTAAATCATGTTGTGGCTCGTTAAATAGCTAATGAACTTTTTTTTAACTCTTTTTGTGTGACAAGTCACCAGCAGACAACAGGACTCCCACCCTCAGTCCATGTATCCATATCACAACCACTCTTATCAGATCTATTTCTCCTCTTCTGTACACAACATGGTGGAGGACGTTCAGCAGGTGTACCAGGTGTCCCTCAGGTGGATGCTCTGTGTGCTTTACTTGCTGTGGTGGAGGTACTGCTGGGTGAACATGTTGAGCTCGCTGTCCAGCCAGCCCGCCTTGTTCCTAACACAACAAAGCACACACATTAATATCTATATTTATGAAATAAGGTGCATGTCTGAAAGGGCTATAAATACAAGTTAATGAAAACAACTGTGCCGTGTAATTGTCTGTACTAATCTAAACAAGTGACCACAGAGAGTCTAAGAGGACCCAACTGTTTCTTAGCAGGTACACATTTCACATACAGTCTTTCAGAACTTCTGTGTTCCTAGTCCAAAGTGAAATATGAGGCTAGCATTTTTTCAGATCCATGCAGTCTGGATGGATCAGTTTTTTCTATCTTTGGGAGTTGTTTTGGCTTAGTGTGGATAGAGGGCCAGAGCGGAGAGGAAAAGTAGCTTCATACATGCATCCGACATCTGCAAGTCTCTTCTTGCATATTTGACCTACTACCTATAGCAGGCATTTATCCCACCATCTCACATGCCCCAAATACTGAAGTCATACAGTCTGGCACAGATTGAGGTCTGTTATCACCAATATACAATATACTGACAGTACGAACCTTTGGATAACACCAAGAGCCTCTACGTGTGGAATACAATGTCCACGCTGCTCATAAAGTAAGTAGTATGGAAGAAGTAAAAAAGCATCAACGAGACCATCAGTCTATTTCTATAAAGTTATTCTTATCATTCTATGGCAACATGTACATGTGCTATCATGAAGTTCATTACATTTTTTTGTCTTAATTCAACGCTTTTTCGTGTTTAATACTGAAGTACATATGGCATATGACAGAATACGATCACCGCCCACGGCCGACCATCGAGCCAGACCAAACTCCACCGGACTTCCTCAGGGAGGAGGGGCAGGAGAGTCGCGATGGAAGCTAAGCTAACCCAGTTAGGACCTGAGGCTACTCCACTACCCAGCATGCTGCTGGCTGTCTGATGTTCAGTCAGAGAAAAAAAAAAAGATGAAATAAGACTAGGCGAACCCAGCGACGGGAAGTGGGTGACTATTAAGCCCACATCTTCTCAGAGACCTGGCTCTATCTGGGCATCCCGGATCAAGCAGCACTTGACGGGCAAATGTCAGGACGGAGCGCAGCACTCCTGTGGGATGAAGAGGTGGACTCTATGTTTCCATCAATGATGCTTGGTGCTCAAACATATTGAAAGTTAAATCAGATGAAATCATGCAGGTTCACCAGTAACTCCTTCAGCTCAGACTCCATTGGGCCTCCAGCTGAGACCGCTCTACCGTTTGTAAACTGTTTTAATATAGTTTTGCTGTTGTTGAATGTGGCCCCCATTTACTTGTATTCATCAAGACTTTTGTCAGTCTTTTGATTTGATTTTTTGAGGCATGCAAGATGTCAAGGTAAGACGAGTTTTCTTCAAGTATTCAATGTAACACATATTGTGGGTGTAGTATTCCTTGGTGGTTAGCCCCACCACCAGTCTGTCTGTATGTAAATGTACGCTGCGTGTGGTGAGCTTCTTACCGCAGCAGCTTAGCCTTGCTCTGTAGGCTGTCCAGCAGCTCGATCTTGCTGTTCATATCAGTGATCTCATCCTCCAGGTTCTGACGGGTGACGTCGACCTGCTGGCAGAGCTGAGCAAACACACCTGCCAACTCCCTTTAACCAGAGACAGAGGGGAAACAACCAAGATAGGACAGCATTATAATAAGAGATTCTTCACCGTCTTCATAACACCCCCCCCCCGGTTTTATTTCCTCTTTTTCTGTCTGTATTTAAGAGTTTTCATGTTGAATTGATTTGAAAAGCATTACATAAATCTGATGCATTATTATTGCTCACTGCTGGACTTGGTGGCTGCAGTTGGATCCGGTGTAGCTGACGATGAGCTGAAGCTTCTCGCTAGCGTAGTCCACAAACTGTCTCTTGAAGGCCCTCTCCTTGGCCCTGGTGGTCCAGGTGAGCCGCTCGTAGATGTAGAGGAGTCCGTACAGACCCACTGACAAGGCGATCAGACGCCAGCCCACTGCCTTCCAGACCTGCACACACCAGCAAAGCTTTAGGTCTGGCTTAACGGTGCCCTCCTACCTCTCATATCTAAACACACACTGAAGCTGAAGCAGCTCTGTCAAGACTACTGTTGGATGATGGGTTGTCCTGGTGTACAAAAGCTACTTGAGGGCAAGGACTTGAGTCTTCATAATAAATGTCATAAGATGTGCATTATGGAATTAAAATGTATATGGTAAACTGAATGTGAAAACATGCATCATAAAAAAAGAATATAAAAAAAAAAAAAAAACACCCTTAACTCAAGATCCACCTTCTAGTCTTTACCAGAGCTTTCAACCACATCTCACTTTGTCCTCTTTTACACAGGCCTTTATTGTTCATATAGGTGTGTGTGTGTGTGTGTGTGTGTCCTTACCACGCCACCAACCACAA
>NW_022280405.1:0-24281 GCF_004355925.1 Anarrhichthys ocellatus
CACACACACACACACACACACACACACACACACACACACACACATACCACCAGCACACCAAACACGTACACACTCATACTGAAAGTCTGCACGTAATGGTGGACAAAAAAAATGTCACCTGTCAAATATAATGCAATCCAATGCAATAAACAGCTACAGGCTCTGGATCAGTCCTGTGAGAAGGTGGCAGTGCTGCTGTGTGCTGTTTGTCTTTCATTATATTATCTACAGCTGCAGGCAAACAAAAACACCTTATAACAAATATAACAGCCTACTAATGCAGTGCAATCGAATAGGTTAGGGTTAGCCTACCCCATGCACTTTTACATTTTGACTTTGATTGACTTGTGAATTATCTCTAACATCAACCTATAATGTGTAGGCTACCGCCCAGCTTTCAAATAAAAAAATAGAAGAGCTGGGCCTTCAGTTGGGCGTTCATAAATTTGAGGACATTCGGGACCTCTGGGGGGGCTCTATTTCGATGCTTTTTTAACAAACCCTGGCACCCTATTTAGGTTACATTCACTACATGTCTTAATCACGAAAAATGTTCCTCAAAATAAAACTTTTGTTTACTTTCCAGATAAATTACGAGTTGGGATGTTAAGAATTGTATTTGTTAGTAATTAGTATTAGTATTGAGTAGAAAGAGATAATTAACAACAACATTTCACTGTTTTCAAACTTTTGTCGACACATGTTGAATGAAAACAGTGAAATGTATTGATGTTATTGTAATTTTAAAAGGGGTTCCTTTCACTCACTCACACGTTTTTAGATACAGTTCATGTGGACTGTTCAACTCTATGTCTCTCTTCTCTATTACCACACTCTGCTGTCAGAAATATCCCAAAACATTCAGTTGTTTTTTTTCCACCTGGACCTGCATGCTCTGCCATTTCTCCTCCCCAGCGAGCATTTTTTCATTGAAAAGACGTTCAAAATTGGTTTAAAAGTGAATGTTTTTTCAACGACTATTTGAAGACTGCAGATCCACATTTCTCAGTTGAAAGCCAATATTGCAAATCCCGTTGAAATCTGGTCTAAACATGAACGTTCAATCAACGTCTTTAAATAGTCGGTGAAAAACTTTCACTTTTGACTTTTAACGGTCTTCTAAACGTTGAAATGCTCACAGTTCAATATGTAGTAACACATCATCAGTTTCCACTTACAGGACAAAGAAGACCAAGTGACACAGGCAATAATTCATTTGTATTTATTAAGCAACAAGATATACACAACCATAATCTCCATTTCCTTCTTTAAATGTCGTTGTCAAAGCCACCAAGGAGCCGGTTCAGATGGTCTGCCATATTTTCAAGGTGGACATCTGTAAATAAAACAGTATTAGAAAAAAATAGAAAATTTCGCAAGGAATTTTGACAGTGTGGCTGCTATACTGCCCGAAGACGTTGCACTATATATATACATGCCAATATTACCGATAGTATCGTTGAGGTTCATTTGAGATATCGCTTCTGTCTTTCTGCATTTTAGATTCATACTTTTGGATTCAATCTTGTATTCGTGATGGACAGTCTTGAACTTGAGAACAGCCATTGCTTCATAGAAACACATAGTTCACAGCGCATGGATGTATGCATGCGCATACATGCATGTCACTGTTTACCACGGTGATTGGGGCAAATGACAGACCTTTTGAACATGAACCATGATTCTGAGCTTAATGTTAAGATACAGTAACTCCATGGGGCTTTTATTTTGAAAGGGTGGGACTGGGTGGGTGAGAGAGGGGGAGAGGAGACAGAATCATAATGTGACTGAATTGACTGAATATCTCCAAGTCGTGTGTGTGTCTGTGTGTGTGTGTCTCTGTTTGTTTATCAACTGCACTTATGAGCTCATATCAAACACCTGTGTGCTTGGGTGCATGTGTGTCACTTGTTGCCATGGTGATTGGAACCCTGTGTGTTAGAGGCTAATTAAGAGGGGTTTAACTATACAGGGTTTTTCAACAAAACTACCTGTCAAACCTCTGCCCCCTTTACCAAAACCATGAGTCCAATCAACAATATATGGGTATCATGAGAGAGATAAGTTTCTGCCGAATGCGCTGATGTGTTTTTTATGTTTGTGGTGTTAACAATGTGAGCTCCAGAGCAATAGACAAAACTGGTACTGTCTGCTTTCTTTGAGAAATGAGTGGTCAGATTTAACATAGAGTCTAATGGAGCAGTTGGTTGGAGTTCATGTCGCTCTGCGGCTCTTTGAGCCAAATGTGTAAATCTGTTGGATTCCACAGACAGTTGTGTCCGACCAGCACAACATTTCCAAGCTTTTTGACCAAAAATGGTATATAAAGAGTAAAAATTGTGGGACTCGAAGCAATTTGTTCGTAAAAATCACAGAATACTTTTCATGCTCTGCTCCACTCTGACCGTGATGTCATTACTCTAGCACTTAACAAGCCATGCAATACACACCCATTATAAAATCTGAAATGGAACGGTGAAGCTTTTGTGTTGATGTTTGCCTCATACTACTGCCTGACCATCTCTTACCCAGCAGACCAAGGAGCAGCATTGGAGTTCTTGTAAAGGTAAAGAAGCAGGTGTAAATGTGATCCTTCAAAGCAAATATAGAATGACTGGACAAATGATTACACCTCTATAATGTAATGCAATCAAAATACAACATCTTTGCAATAGACCTCACCTACCTATCAGACGATATCAGAGAAGTGTGAATTCAACCTTGTGGCAATTTTGAAGGCTGCAGTTTGTGCTGGTGTTTAATGGATTGCATGATATTCAAAGGTTTTTTCTAATATATGTCCACCTATAGAAATATAATAAATTCAACAATAAAAATGTCATATGATATTATGGTAACATTATTGATGTTTTGTTTCCTTCCTGTAGTACACAGGCCTGTAAACTAAAGTAGAAAGTGGGACACATTGAGCAGTGCTTAAGTGCTGAAATGATCAGAAGGTTAACAGATCAACAAAAAGATAATCGCAAATTATCAATTAATCTTCTTCATCTTCTTCATCTAGAAAAAACAAGATATTTATTCAGCAAATATCATCAACATTTTCTGCTCCCAGTTTTCAATTGTGAGGATTTCCTACTTTTTTGTGTACCAATATACTGCAGGGCTCCAGACTCACTTTTCCACTCAGTTGGTCGCACCAGCACATTATTTGGTTGCACATTATTTGGTTGCACTTTTCTTTGGTACAACTAGTGGTGGAATGTAACTAAGTACATTTACCCAAGTACTGTATTTAAGTACATTTTTGACATACTTGTACTTACTCGAGTAATTCTGTTTTATGCGTGATACTTCCACTCCACAATCTGAGAGGAAAATACTGTATTTCTTACTGTACTTGCACTAATATGTTTCACAGCTTTAATTATTTTTTACATTTAGAAAAAACACGTGATTTCTCCAACATTAAACTGCAACATTAACATGCTAATGTTTTCATTAGTGATAAATAAATACTAATAATATAATGGTTTATAATAATATAACACTGTGACAGGTGCCACACAGCATAATTAGTACTTGTACTGTAATTTTGCCACTTTAAGTATATTTTGCGTATAAAACCTTCTTGACTTTCACTTAGGTAACATTTTGAATCCAGGACTTTTATGGAGTATTTTAGAGTGGTATATCTTCCACCACTGGGTACAGTAGATGCGGTCCATCAAGCACGGGGCTGTGATGAGAGCGAGTTCGACCCTCCTTATGGACCCTAGTCAAGTTGACTTAGGAGACTTTGAAGGCGGGGATGGGATCATCATGCTCTGAATTTGTCTACGAGAAATTTTAACTTGCACTATTGAAAATATTTATCATATATGCAACTATTTTAGTGGCAGTCTGGAGCCCTGTATTGTTGCTTCTTAATAATGCACCCAGCTGTTGATTTTGACACACATGTGCTTTGGCTATGTTTCTGATTTATTCCTCTTCATCTTCATGTCAAGATGCAGCAACAGGCTTCAAATGTTGCACACCTACATCAACTTCAGAGCTTTTGTTAAGGTTTCTTTATGAAATAATAATGAAACAAGACTCAGCTAAGAAACCTTTGAGTAGCCAATAACCAATTTGCTTTCTATTTTCTAAAAGTTGTATGGGTAATTTAGAATCACCAGTTTATCTCAGCTCTTTGGAGATACAGGGTACTTTGGAACACAGAGAACATCCAAACTACAACCACAACATGCTCTGTGCAATTTTTCCACTTTTGTTGGTAATATATGAAAATAGTATATTTCAGTCGAGCTCACATTTTATGACTGAAGTTATTTGTTGTATTTGATTTGACAGATGCCTCTTCAAGATCAATCCAGACAAGGGATCAAAGGTGCAGAAGAATGCCTCCAGAAAGCAGGTGGTGGTCAGTCCAAAGGTTCTTTTCCACTGAGAAGAAACATTACGGACCAAGAACGGAGGCAGTAAAAAGACACATTTTTCAGACGAGAAAACATTGGAGTCCAATCTCCCTCCGTCTTTAACATTCACAGTAATGTCAGTTATAGACTTTTCCAAAACAGTCTCCTTACTATTTGAAGTTACTTTATTAATTAAAATGACTACTTACTGGTAGTGTAAAGGATGCACGGACCCTGAAGGCTGCGGATAGAGATATCACAGTGAGCCGGCAGCTTGTCAGACATAAATGAAAAGCAGTAAATGTATCCTCTATAAAAAAAGTTTTCAATTGTGAGGATTTCCTACTTTTTTGTGTACAAATATATTGCAGGGCTCCAGACTCAGTTTTCCTCCCCACCACTGCTCCCGGAGCTGCCTCCTCCCGGTGGGGGGGTCTTCTGGCCTCAGTAAGGACACAGCATTTTGACATTTCTTTAAAGGTAAATCAAAATTCCCAAATATTGGGGCCTTTTTGCCCATCCATGACAAACTGTTCAAATTTCATATTTTTATTTGGAACTGCAGCCATATGTTCTCCTATTCCAGTGGCGGCTGGTGGAACATGTTCTAGGTAGGGCTGTGCCACATCCAATCAACTTCAGCAAACATCCCAGAATGATTTAATGCAAAAACATTAAGGTATCAAACACGCATTACTACTTTGCAGTTAAATATTTAAACTTTATTCCAACATGAAAAAAAGCAGAAAATAACACTTTGACAAACACGTCAGGAGATCTTATTTTAGTCTCAGCATAATATAATAATATATATATCATATAATAATATTCAGTATAATATAATAATATATATATCATATAATAATATTCAGTATAATATAATAATATATATATCATATAATAATATTCAGTATAATATAATAATATATATCATATAATTATATTCAGTATAATATAATAATATATATATCATATAATTATATTCAGTATAATATAATAATATATATATCATATAATAATATATATATCATATAATAATATTCTGTATAATATAATAATGTATATCATATAATAATATATATATAATATAATAATATATATATATATCATATAATAATATTCACTATAATATAAAACACACACACACACACATACCGTATATCTAATTATTTATTTATAACTATATATCATTTCTTAGCAGGTGCTTCATGTCTCTCACTCCCTAACTGTCATCCTGGATCTGTCCCCGTTGTTTTAAAAAGCTAAATAGGTTATTAGCATGACGTCATCCAGCTAGCTAAACCTGTCTGGTGTTCAGCTAGTGGAGAAGCTTCGCATGTACTGCTTCCCTTTCCCGCTAGTCTGCTGTCTGATTGTGGGGTCAGGCTGATCTGATATCAGCTCTTTGACCTGAAGTTTCTCCGCCAAAGTTCTCCTTTCAAACGGGTCTTGGAGGAGTAGTGCTCGCGCTCGCCTGTAGAGACTATAGTCCGGACGAGAACACTCAGCTTGGGGCAGAATCAATTCTGCCCCAAGCTGAATCTATTTGAGGAGGCTGATTGGCTAAATTGTATGTCACTCATTTATATCTTTAATCAGCATTAAAGCATCATTGGCGAAACTGCTTCATAGACCCGCCTCTTTGGGGCAGTTTCTCCAGCGCCCCAGCCAGCTGAGACGTGCAGATGCGGAGAGGACGTGCAGGTAAAGCATATATGTACCGCAGATATCATATTTTACACATATTACTGGGTGATTCCATATTTCAGAAACACAAATATTGACAATTTGTATAGTTTATTATTATTATTATTTATTTTATTTTATTTGTTGTGGCTCAAGGTGGGGCGGCGCCCTAGCGCCCTCTATTGACCAGCCGTCACTGTCCTATTCTCAATTTCAACATGCATTTTTTCCCTACATAGGCCATGCCACAGGGACAAGTTATGATAGAGATAAGCACCAGCATCATGGCCAGGAACCGTCTCTTTATGGAATCACAACATTCCACTCAGGTTGACTCCTCTTTCCATTTCTTCATTGTTTTACAAATAAGCATTACCAGCAATATGAGCATTGAAGGTTCATACTTAACCTTGGGAATAGCAGTTTGACAAAAGAAATCTCACCACAACGTCCACTTATTTGGTTGTGCTGCTTGGAGCTTTTTCTTATGACCTTCAGTGGGCTAGTCCATGCCCATGTGTCCTTGGGCAAGACACTTTACCCCAAATTGCTACAATAGGCTGTGTCTGCGGTGTATGAATGGAGTATGAATGCAGTCCTGATGGGCAGGTAGCACCTTGCATGTAGCCCCTCCCATCAGTGTGTAAATGGGTGAATGATGACGTGTAGTTTTAAAGAACTTTGAGTTGTCGGAAGACTAGAAAAGAGAGAAAGAAGTACAGACAATTTATCGTTTGATTTTGGATGTGTAATTATAATCTTCTGAACACACAGAGACATTCTCATGGCTGCTCTGGCAATTAGGGTTTTCTCTCAGCTTGAGTTTAAATCCTTTTTTAGGAAGTCTGATATGGTTAATCATTTTAAAGTGAATAAGTCTCATGCTTGTGTCCCTTAACACTAGTGAGACATTCTTCAACAGGTTGGGCCATTCATTATCTTAATGTTTTACATGGAGATTAAAAAGCAACTAATTTAATAGACTTATTTACAAAAATAATATTTAGATGTGGCGAACAAGATCCCTGAAGAGATGGTAAGATAAATGTGAGGGGTTACCAGATGATTGGCAGGATAATAAAACAGTTTACATGTTCAATGCAAGAAATTATATAATTTCTTGTGAAGTTCCTCTAATTATTTTTAATGGCTGCATAATGTGAGCTCTGTAGAGCTCTAGAATAGTAATAATCACCTTTCAGTTGACTTAACGTGGCCTCAGGTACTCCAACAAACTGGCAGAGCAGAATGCAGCTGAAACATTTGGCCCTGATGAGTTTGTGCCGACAGTAGTGTTTCATCTGGCCCCATGTACTGACATGCACTGTGCTGCAGCCTCCATATCATGTGATAGGCTGGTTGATTGTTTTTGTATTAATCAGTTACATCAGACGCATCTCACAAATGCCAAAAAGAAAAGAGTCTGTGTGAGCCACATGAAAGTAGCAGCCCCCATTTACCACGCAGTGTGTCAATTGGTTTCACTTAATCGATCTTGGTGACCGAGCCATGAAGTGATCGTCTGATGCCCCACAATGCCCCAGTTCATCAAACAGCAAAAGTCAGGCCTGCCTGCTCCACACAACATGGGGTTTGCCTCTGTTAGAAAAACATTCAAAACAATAATAATAAATACACGTCTGTGTATTTATTATTATTGTTAGATACACTTCTTAAAATATACCAGTTGTTCTGTCAAAACCATTCTTGGATGTGGTTCTGTGCATGTTCTTTAAAAAAATATTTATGCTGCTATATATTCATATTCACACGACATCATTTAGGGTCAGGAGAAATTTGGGACCTAAAAGTGCTGCTTCATAATAACTAAGATTAATTTTATTTGCACATATTTAACTTGAAATGTAGCAGGATTTGAATTACTGGGAGAGGTTATCATGGCGCAATGAGATGTTGGCCTCCGTTAACTCTGTGCACAGTGTGAGCTAATCTTGTGCTGGTGATCTCATGATCACATGATCTCCTGTGTAGTCATTTGACGAAATGCATTTATTCAGGAAAAGGCAACATATCAGTGCAAACCTGAAATAATAAAGATTTGATTGTGACACAGGGACCCTCGTCAAGTCAAGGCCTCAAGAGTAAGGATCCACTTTAGTGCTGCATTTTGCAAACACATTTTCAGTAAAATATGTTTGTAGTTCAAACCGGTTGGAACACTGTAACACCAGGGCCTCAACCTCTTTTCCCTGTTCTTCTTTTTCTTCTCTTCTCTTCCTTGTATCCATGTCCCAATGCTTGACAGGATGTCCCATACTCAGTCAGCGTTATGCTGCTGAATTGGCTGCTAACCCTTTGCCTCTGCATCCGAAAGCATGGAGGTCACAAGTGAAACCCAAATATTAGCGTAAACGCTAATCCAATTTCAAATGACAGGAATTATTTCCATACAATTCCAACATACATTTTCCAGTTGTGTGCGTGTGTGTGTGTATGTGTGTGTGTGTGTGTGTGTGTGTGTGTGTGTGTTATCACAGATAACATCCCATCAGGCCCCAAAGGCCCCAGCAACATGACCATACGCAGACGACAGCACTGGATCATTCTAAACACTGAGGTTCTGAGGAATGATGGAGACTGGATGTGAATTGTAAATATGTTCCAAGCTGTCTAAACCTAAATCAGTAATTAAAGTGGATAGCATTACTGAAGAGAAGAGATACAATCATATCAGTCATACTCTGCCCAGTGACAAATACAAAAATAAAGTCAAAGATTTCTAAAAGTGAAAGATGCCACTGGAAACATAGCTAATTTCTTATGGTCGGGTATTTTTTACTGTTTGCTGGCGTGTTACGGCTCTGTCGAGAGCATCGCTAACTTGTTTTTTCACAGGCGATTACAGCAAGAACAAGACGGGCTCACAGGCCACAGAGCATGGGACCTTCATGAGGCTGAGAGCCACCTCTGGGATCAATGTTGCCATTTTGTTGATCAAGCAGCACAGATCCACCATGCAAGATGCATTTCTTTTGCTAAAGTGCCTATTCATTGAGCAATTTTTCACAGGAGTAAAAGTGGATAGCTTGATGATGCTGAGCGGTTGAATAACATCTCCAGTCTGCACGAGATCCATTTGGTACATTTGGTACAATGTTTGCATTATATGAATTAATGAATGAACTTAAAGTTTTTCAATTTCTTTGTGACTAACTTGGAGCTGTGCGTATGTTAACTGAACATAATTATTATTACTATTCTAATTAATAATAACAATAGTGATTAACCTAAGGGTTGTCCTTAAAGTAGAAACAATAATGAAAGGCAACAAATCAACATAACTAAATTAACAGGATAATAAAAGAGGCGAATAAGATAAAACTACAAAGATTTAAATATTCTACACTGTCATCCATTGTGACATAGTGTGGTCATTCATCTTTGTGTCTTTGATTTTTGACATTAGCTTAGCTTAGAGCTAGCTCTCGGGCCTTGGACCCTGTTCTGTGCATGTGGATAACTGTCCTGTCAGTTCTTTAAAGCACCTAAATCTTTAACTGTCATCAGAGCAGCAAGTCCTGTTTATTCACAGTTAAGTGAATGATGACCTCAACCTTTCAAGATGAACCCCAAACCTGAACTCTTTTTCAGAAATCTCTTAGATGTGTTGGTGTGGATCAACAGTAAATTTCCCAATAAAGAGAAAAAGATCTGTACATGACATTAAAAAAAAGGCTATAGACCGACAATAATATCAGATTGGTGAATTAAAAAAGTAAATCCCAAATATAGTTTGGGATAGTGTGAACAAAATAATTAAACATATACACATAAACGTGGCAATAATGGCATTTGGGGATTTCTCATTTAAAGACTAAAATGTACAAATTGTTGCATCATAAATTGTATACAGTTGGATCAATTACTCAACTCGTTTTGCTGGACATTTATCATACAATTTCATATCTAAAGTTGAATCTGCTAATTTTATAGTTGTAATATGTTTAAGGTGGTTCCTCAACATTAAAAGACCTCCCTGTAAAAATGTGTTTGCCACTCCAGTCAATCACACATATCATCAGAACATGCTGCTAATCAAATATCGTTATTTCAAAATAAAAGCACACTCTTTTTCAAGATGAACAAATCAAACCTGTGTTCAAAGGACCAAGTTATCAGGATGAGGATTAACATGATCATATATTTGTATTACATCTAGCAAAGCATGTACTGATCAAAGCATTGAATCATATAACATTCTGATTTATCAATAAGTGTCAGTCCTGAGAAAAATGACATGAGAGCTTAAACTGAGTGAGTGCCGTAGAAAAGCTTATAATGCAACTGATCCAAGTTATCACAGTGTATTCCGATCCCCAAATCTTCCCGTATATGTGTGAATGAGGTTCTTTGTGAAGATATGAATGGGCAGAAGGGAGCTGGAGACCAATGAAAGCCCACTTATTGAAGACATTTCGTCTTGTCTTGTCACTGAAACTCAGATTGAACACTACGCTCTTGTGGATAACAGAACATATCATGACCAGAATGTGCTTGAAGAAATGCTGCAATTTCATTCATTCATTTGAATCATCAGAGACACCTACACTGCAAAACAAATCATCGTAACAAGCAACGAGGTGAGTGCATGACTTTCTCTTGTTTGGCCTTGCAGGCTGAATGGGACAGAAACTCACACTCTGACCACTTTTAAAGACACTCAAAGTCGGTTTGAAGTGTGTCAGTATTCTAAGATTAATATGAAATTGCTCGTATTCTTAAAATGACCAATGTGCCTTTTTTCATAAACCCCTTAAAAGTTGCTTATTAACGAATTATGATATACAGGTTCTAGGCACTGCCATATTGTCAAACGTCTGCACTCCCACTGCCTCTCCGATGAAGACGTGCTTTATGTCTAAATGTTATTAAAAGCTCTTACTGGAACTTTGCTGAGATCTCATCTTTCCAGATTCTTCCTCAGTTGTCCCGTCTGTTACTTGGCGCAACCTGACGAGCTCTCCTTGCACATGGACTGGAAAGATGATAGCTTCAAGGCTCTCTTCCTGCTGACATCTTTAACCTGTCCTAACTTCAAGTCCAGCCATGTTCCAACTGTTACATTCACTCATGCAGCTGCAACTTTTATGTTTCAGTATTTATGATGCAATGTTTTGCTTTGGACTTTTAAGGAATCATGAACTATTTAATCTGGTTTGAGCTTTAAGTTGGCCGATGTGCAGAGACTCCTTAACCTTTATAATTCTGACATTTCTCTACTGATATTTACTGTTAGAAATCGGCCAACATACACACTGATACAATATCTCTATGATAAGATAATATGGGCTTGATTCAAATACAAACATCTTATATGAGCTCCACAGACGAGTATCAAACCTGAGCATTCATCTCCTCTGATGTTTCAGTAATGTGGACACATTGTCATTTAGATACAGTGGAGCTGTCTGGCACAAGTCACACTTACAGATTGTTCATCAGAAATAACTGATGATTTACAAGGAAATCAAACGGAAGCGAAGTGAAAAACGAGCTTCAGGTAGCAAAATCTTGTAAACTCAAAGGTCAATTTACTGGCTTCCTGAGATTTCAACAGCATCTCACATTTGTCATTTTGCGATTTAAGCTCAGATTTGATCTTATTATTTTGTTTAATACTCACAAAGGTTATTAATCACTCTGCTCCACTGTTGATACATCAGGAGTGGATGAACTGTACAGAGGCTTTACTTTAGTCAACATAATAATACAAAAACAAGTAAAAGTGCCAAAATATAAATCTCACATAAGTAACGTACAGAAGAAAAATGTATCCCCAAACTTAAACGGCTATAACTGATTCCCTATTTTCGTAAAACTAAGTTCGTAAAACTGTGTATTTCAACCTGTTTATAATTTAAATGAACAATCTTAAAACTGAGGCATGTCGCTGCACAACAATGAACAGAAAATAAAAGCAAAACTGAGATTGTGCTGAAATATTTAACACTGCACTGGTGGATTTTTATTCACATATTCAAAAATATGGGGTTAGGACTCAATTATAGACCAAAATGACTGATGAGAAGATTGTTGCAGGGAACCAATACATCATAGTTTAAAAGCGATCATGTGTTTTGTATATGAAAAATATGAATTAGCAAAGTAACAAGCTGTTCAATACAGCTCAGAAATGTAGTGGAGAGGTATGAAGTGAATGGAAATACTAAAGTATAAGGAGCTCAGAACTGTGCTCAATTACAGTACTTGAATAAATGTAGTGAGTCAGTGTCTCCACCACAGCACAAACTGTGGATATAAACTTCAGGTTGATCAGGAAATAGATCACAATATATTTCTCAGTCCCATTCTACGTGAACATTTATAAATATGGATCACAATGGAGCCAAATCCAGGGCAATTGTTTTGATCATTTGAAAAGTTGTTTGGGGTTGAATATAATCTTGATTCAGTTCTGGAATTGTTTTGAATAAAATATTTATTTTCATTTTTCACTTTCATATACATTTTGATATTTGAGGTCTTATATTTTTCAGTTTCAGATTTTATATTTTTAGATTCAAATCTTATTTTTTACAGTTGCAAATCTTATTTTTTCAGTTTTAAATTTTTTTTTCACTTTCAGATCGTATTTTTCAGTTTCAGACTTTTGGCCTTGATCTGGCGTGGGGGCGTGGCATCAACTGAGAGGGTCATCGTAAGTGACAGCATAACAAAGAAGGCTGAGGACCGTCCTCAACCACATTGCCTCCAGGCAACGTAGGCACCGCGAGAATTATGATTCAACCCTTTCTATACACCATATTCATGTGAATGCAGTGGGAAAAAACTCTGAGTGCAAGCTAAGCTGAAGGAAACTTCGGAGGGAACCAGCTACTGTTTCGATTGGTCTTTCGCCCCTATACCCAGGTCGGACACCCGATTTGCACGTCAGGACCGCTATGCATAAGCGGAGGAAAAGAAACTAACCAGGATTCCCTCAGTAGCGGCGAGCGAAGAGGGAAGAGCCCAGTGCCGAATCCCCGTCTGACGGGCGGATTGGGGAAATGTGGCGTATGGAAGACCGCTTGCCCGGTGTTGCTCGTGGGCCTGAGTCCTTCTGAACAAGGCTCAGGCCGTGGACAGTGTGAGGCAGGTAGCGGCCCCCGGCACTTCTCGGAGTCGGGTTGTTTGGGAATGCAGCCCAAAGTGGGTGGTAAACTCCATCTAAGGCTAAGTACCGGTACGAGACCAATAGTCGACAAGTACCTTAAGGGAAAGTTGAAAAGAACTTTGAAGAGAGAGCTCAAGAGGGCGTGAAACCGTTTAGAGGTAAACGGGTGGGGTCTGCGCAGTCTGCGCGGGGGATTCAACTCGGTGGGACAGGGACGGCCGCTCGGTGTGGGAGGATCCCCTCGTGGGACCTCTCCCCGCCGCTGACTGGCCCTCACCGGCCACATTTCCTCCGTGGCGGTGCGCCGCAGCCGGCTCTAGGTCGGCTTGGAAAGGCTCGGGCGAAGGTGCTTTACAGCGCTCCCCACCCGGAACTCGACCGCTTCCCGGGGCCGTGGACTAAGTGCCTGCTGCGCCCTCTATCCCCGCGGGGATGGACTGGGCCCCCTGCTACCGGCGTGACTGTCGACCGAGGCAGACTGTCGCCAGTGCGCCCCAACCGCGTCGCCAGGGCGGGGATCGGCTCAAGTAAAAGGCATCAGGGGTCTGCGGCGATGTCGGCAACCCACGGGACCCGTCTTCAAACACGGACCAAGAAGTCTAACGCACGCGTGAGTCAGAGGGTGAGGCAAACCCCATGGCGCAATGAAAGTGAGGGCCGGCACGCGCCAGGTGAGGGATCCCGGCCCCGGCCCGTCTAGCCCGCTTCGTCGGGGAGGTGGAGCGTGAGTTTGTACGGTAGGACCTGAAAGATGGTGAACAATGCCTGGGCAGGGCAAAGCCAGAGGAAACTCTGGTGGAAGCTCATAGCAGTCCTGACGTGCAAATTGGTTGTCCGACCTGGGTATAGCGGCGAAAAAATAATCGAAAGGGTTTTTCCCCACTGCATTCACGTGAATATGGTGTATAGAAAGTGTTGAATCATAATTCTCGCGGTGTCTATGTGGTTGAGGAAGGTCGTCAGCCTTCTTTGTTATGCTGTCACTCATGATTACACGCCGCTCTTAGTTGATGCCACGCTCTCCACGCCAGATCAAGGCCAAAAGTCTTAAACTGAAAAAAAGATTTGAAACCGAAAAAATAAGATTTGAATCTGTAAAAAATAAGATTTGAATCTGAAAATATAAAATCTGAAACTGAAAAATATAAGACCTGAAACGTCAAAAAATATATGAGAGTGAAAATGAAAATAAATATTTCATTCAAAACAATTCCAGAACTGAATTAAAATTATATTCAACCCAAAAAAAAATTTCATTCACTTATTTATATTTTGAATACATTGCTGTATTTTTCAATGTTCAAGACCAAAACTTGAACTTTCAGGTTCAAATTTTGTTTTCAAATGATCAAAAGTATTGGCCTGGATTTGGCATCAAGTGGATTTGGATATGTCACCAAATGGTTGTGTCTGTTTCCAGTCAATTCTTTTAGGAATGAACAGCTTGAACTGAAGATGTTTCTTCCATTTCTATGTTTGATTTCATGTTTTACTTAGAAACTCAAATCAATGAGGAGATTGGAAATTACATAGGAACTACTTTCTAGGAACGTTTGTGGAACGAGGCTCTGCATCGTAGTCACTTTGTGTCAGTTTTAGTTTGCTATAAACGTGCTACCTGTATTTGACTGTTGGTGTTGATGTGGTCAGTGATGTCAGACTGCCATCTGCTGGCTTAAATACACTGAACCTTCTTGGAAATGCTGCATGCTGTGGTAATCTAATGTCCTTGGAAGGACTTTTGGTACACCTTTTGGTACATCCCAATTTTCTTATTTGTCATTTCCTCTCTCCTCACATGGTTTCCTCACGCAAGTGAGGGAAACGGGGATGCAATTAAGAGAGTTGGGACATACCCACTGATGCAGTTTCTGTCATGGGACGAGTGTGTGGATATTTGAGATTTTTGAGAAATTTCTTTCTATAAGTTCTTTGTATTTGTTCTTTTAGCAACTTAAGCTCTAGCCCTATTTGTAGGCCTCTGCTAGAAAATGGCATACCCATAATAAAGTGACCACAGTTCTGTAACTACAAGGTCTATTTTAATCATTTTTGATGCTATAATCAGATCACAACACTTGTGAGATTGTTCAGATGGGTAAATATTGTGTGTATGTTGCTGGTTAATATAGTACATGAAGATATTACACAGCTCAAATTGAAAATATTCAGGTTCCCCTGAAAAAAAAGCACTTTTATTGATATTATGTTTTTGAAATAATGCAGCTGGTTGCCTAAAAACTCTCCCAAATCATAGCACAACCGATCAGTAGTTGTTGAATAAAGGTTGGCTGGGATAAAGTGAAGAATAAGAGGCTTTAGTACAGAGAGGTCACGCGAGGTCGTCATTTTCGAACCAGCTGTTGCAGCTCTTACATTGTACTTTTATATACTATATAACTATATATTTCACTTTTTTTATCACTCATATTATTCAATACATCCAAATACAGCTGTTAGGAATCATTTTGAGATTGCTAACATCATCAGAGCCTTTCTCTGGCTCTCAGCCATAGGATTTTCTCAGTTGATGCGTGTGTATGGGGCTGCAGCTCAGCCTATCATCGGTCGATTTCAGTCAATAAGCCCGCCTTCGACGCGTCAGAGTCTCAGGAAGGCGGGTGTCAAAGCGGGTCTTGATTGACAGAAGTTTCAGCGAGTAAAGCTGCAAGAAGTGCCGCGTCTCCCTGAGCGTAAATTTGCATTCGTCGAAAGTCTGACCGCTCGCCCATGGTGGATTGAACCCCCTTCCACAATTCACAAGAAGACAGGATGCAGTTGCCAACAATGATTCTAGCTTTGAACCGGATAATCTTCGATGTTATTGTACTAATTTTTCATAAAACGTGACCAAAAACCAAAGATTTTTTTTGGCGAAGGGCAGTGCCATGGTACCGTTGTCCACTCACAGCTTTCTACTGGTTCCACGGAGAGAAAAACCGAAGGTATTTATGCATTCGGCGACGAATGCTAACGCTAAAAAATGCATTGGTGAGCTCGGTAGCTGCTAGCTTCCGGGTGCAAATATTGATTTGCAGTACACATAAGGGACATTTCTGCCCACGATTTCATGCTTTTATGCCACATTTTCTCGTTGCTTATATTAGTAGTCTATAGTTGTGTTTGGAGTGTGTAAAAAGTGACTTATATGATAGTGTTGCCCATACGTTGCTGTTTAATCCGGTAAAAACAATAAGGGCATTTTCCGAACAATATTTTAAAGGGGGCTGAGCCCGAGAGCCCCCAAATTCGGGGGCGTCGTGCTTAAGAGGTGGATACAAAAGATGGACAGTAAATTAGATTTTTTTTTTCATCGAGTTGCTTATGTCAGCTGGTGCTGAGACTAACTGCCTCCTCTCAGACACACTGGGACAAGTCTCACAACACTGCTCTCCAAACACCAATCAGAGTAAAAATTATTATAACGTGATAAACCGATCTGGAACACTGGAAAGAAGAAACTAAAAGCCGAAGTAGATTAGAATGTTATCTGGCCCTGGAAAGAGATTATGAATTGGCAGAATATCTCTTTACTGTCAGAGATAGAAAGCAGAGACAGATCCTCACCAAGTACAGGCTCAGTGATCACAAACTGGAAATCGAACAAGGAAGACAGAAAAAATCATGGCAACCAAAAGAAAACCGAATATGTGGTCACTGTGGGACAGGTGAGGCCGAGACAGAGATGCACTTCCTCCTACAATGTAAGAATAAAAAAACACAGGACATGATGTTTGTCTGTCCCTTGTGCCAAGGTGGTGAGCACTTCCATGAAATTAACCTTGTTTTGAGCGGTTGACGAGTGATTGACAAGTGGGGGTTTTCCGGTTTGTGTGGGGTGTATCTCGGTCTGGTTTAGGTTGTAGAATTTTGGGACAGTTGGGGTTTCGGCCTTCCAACACTATACACCAGGGGTATTCAACTAGAATTCCAAAAGGTCCAGATTGAGAAAATCTCCTCGGGCAAAGGTCCGAAACATTACAATAATATCTAACTCGTGCTATTTAGTGCCATATATATATATATATATATATATATATATATATTCAAGAAGCCTAGTAGTAGTAACGTCTCTGTGTAGTCAACAACTGTCAAATCGAATAAAGAAAGTACACATCAATTATATTTTAACAAATTATTATTCTCAGTTTTCAAATTGAACTGGATGGATTATAAATAATACATAAATATGCTCTTCTCATTTCAAGTACAATAATGTCTGATTAAAGAATAACCCACATAACAGAAAGCTTTTCAAAAATGTGCATCTTAAAATAAAGCAATTCATTTTAGAAAAATGAATTTCACTGAATTGTCCTGCAGCTTTAAATTCAGTTCATTCAGGTGTGAAGTGATGTCAATAAAAAAGCCACAATATTATATTTGTGTCATTTAAAAAGAGAAATCAGTGAGCATGGACTTTATCTGTGGTTATTAAACCACTTGTTTCAGCATTGTTGGACAGTGAATTCATGTGTTCTGATCATATTGGGCTCTTAGGTTTATTTTCTGTATCTTCATTTCAGATGTGAGTGGGTACGTTAGTTCAAAAGAGTTGTGCTTTGTCTGGTAGTGCGCTTCATTTGCCACTTTTATCAATAGTTACGGTTTCTGGACATATGAGACATGCTGGTTTTAACTGCCTGTGGGAAGAATTAACATATAAGAGTCTGTTCATTCTTTCTTATAAATTCTGTTCTCTCTAAACACTTTTCTGTTTTTGGAGAACGTCATGTGAGATAACTTCTCTGATTAGCGCAATGTTCCTGCTCTTCCTTCTCTTTCCTCGTCTCAGCCCCGTGTGTCACGGTGTGTGTAAATCTCACTCGAGTCAGGAAACTTGTCAGAATACTCATATTTGATTGGCTGAGCTGCATCACGTGATGTGATTTACAACGCATTGGTCGGTGTGTTTCCTGCACCGCTGAACAAGTGCCGTAACAGCTGAATAAAGTGCGCCGGTTAAAGTATAAATACGCATTATTATATATATATTTCCAAATTATCTATCGGTTTGAGATCCTGGGTCTAGATGCAACTGTGTCTGGGTCCAGATCCGGACCGCGGTCCGCCAGTTGGGGACCCCTGCTATACACCCTCCCCAAGGGCGGCTAGCTGCAGGATAATCAGCCCTCAGCTTGTGTGCTGTGCTCAATTGTCTCGATGATGATCTCTGATGATAAAGCTAATTTTTGTTGCTTCCATTTCCCATCCAGCTGATCTATCTTCTCTTCACACCTTCCCACCGCATCCATTGTCCCTGTTTCACAAGAGAGACAGCCTTCGCACTTCTTGCGACCTCTTGTCGGCGCACCTCCTCGACCACCAATGTTATCCTTTCTGACGTTGTGGGCTTTCGCCAAGTCGGTTCACTTGCCGTCAGGCTGAGGCTTCCTCTTCCCTGCTGAACTTGCTCCACGATGTCTTTGTGCCTCAAGGTTGATGTTGCCTGCTTGCACAGCATTGCATGGTTGCCACTTCCACCCAGTTGCTAGTGGCAGTTACTGATAGTCTTGTCTCTGGAATCCCTGAGCGTCATCTGAAGTCTGATTTTAGAACACTTGTATTCTTCCATCAAACTAGTGAGAGGTAGTTCCAGGACCCCTTTGCCATAGAGGCTGATGTTAGTTAGACATCGTGAACCATTTTTTCACGTATGAGGAGATGG
The DNA here is from genome assembly GCF_004355925.1 of Anarrhichthys ocellatus. NCBI lineage: Eukaryota > Metazoa > Chordata > Actinopteri > Perciformes > Anarhichadidae > Anarrhichthys > Anarrhichthys ocellatus. The sequence goes on from NW_022280405.1 coordinate 18,872, forward strand.
TTCGCTCCATCTTCTCCACAGCTGTTATTGGGACCTCATAGACAGTGAGTGGCCACATTGTCCGAGGGAAGAATCCAAACTGTAGGCACCAGAGCTTCAGTTTTCCCGCCAGTGAGGTGTTTTTGATGTTCTCAAGGTTGTTGATAATTTCTTGCCTTAGTTGTTGCACCTGCTCGTTGTCTTTGAGGCTTGCCCAGGCTTTTGACAGGCTGCTCAGATACTGTTGGTATTGGGTCATCGCCAATACAGAACCTTGTGTCTTTAAGTATTCAACTTAACAATAGAGATACTTTGAGACTTGATTGGATTTATATTCATACAGGCCCACTTGATGTTCTCCTGTAGCTTTCCAAGTAGCCGCTTGGTGCACACTGCAGTAGTGGTCAGTGTTGTCATATCGTCCATATATGCGCGAATGGGTGGTAGACGGAGCCCAGCCGTAGTTCATTCACCGCCCACCACCCATTTTGAGGCTCTGATGATGACTTCCATGGACATTGTAAAAGCCAAGGGTGAGATTGTGCAGCCTTCCATAATGCCTACCTCCAAGCGCTGCCATGTTGTAGTAAAGTCAGCTGTGGCGAAGCACAGTTGCAGGTCTTGGAAATAGGGTTTGACCAGTGTGTTGATGGGCTCAACACACATATACAAAATTGAAAGATTCCCAGAGAAGTTCATGGGGAACTGAGCCAAATGCGTTTACCAGATCAAGGAACATAACATGGTCTCTTTTGTCCTCCTTAGCTGCTTGGATCTGGTGCCAAATCATGCTTGTATGCTCCAAGCAACCAGAGAATCCTGAAATCCCTGCTTTCTGTACAGATGTATCAATGTACTTGTTTCTTTCCAGGTAAGTGGACACTCTCTGATATTATGCTGAAAAAGATTTTCCCCTCCACATTCAGAAGACAGATTGGCCGGAATTGACCAATATGTCTGACGCATCTTTCTCTTTTGGTAATAGCACACCGCCAGCCCTTCTCCATGGCTTGGGTATTATTTGTTTCTGCCACACTATCCTCGTGAGCCTCCAAAGAAAGTGTAGGACGTCTGGTGCATTCTTGTAGAGCTTCCATTAGGCCCAGGAGCAGATGCTGCTCTTGCTTGCATCTGTGTTCTCTACTTCTTTCCATTTGGAGGGCTAGTGTCCAGGTACTCTGAGCTCTTTCACCAGAGATGAGCTCATAAACATCAGTGGAACAACTCCAGCGGACTTACTTCCAACTTTTCTGTTAACTTCTGTGGAATTACTGGACATTCTCGTCAAAGGTGCGCTCACCTTAACTCATGCAGTGAAGCTCCGTAGGGCCAGCGCGCTCGTGCGTCTCCGCACATGTGGATTTCGCACACCGCTGCCATTTCTCTCCAATGTCCGCTCACTGTGCAACAAACTGGACGAACTTCAGCTACTGGTGGGGAGAGACAGAGACTTTTCTTCATCCTCCATTTTGTGCTTCACTGACACCTGGCTCTGTGGATCGATACCCGACTTCGCGTTCCAGCTGGCTGGCTTCCTGCTATTCAGAGCGGACCGTGACACAGAGCTCTCCGGGAAATCGAAGGGTGGAGGAATCTGTTTCTACTCCAACAGTGGTTGGTGCAACGATGTGACAGTGATTCTACAGCACTGTTGTCCTGACCTGGAATCTTTCATTATAAACTGTAAACCCTTTTACTCCCCAAGTGAGTTTGCTTCATTCATACTAGTCGGTGTTTACATGCCGCCGCAGGGCAACATGCAGGAGGCACAGCGGACACTCGCAGATACTGTGTGTGGAGCGGACCAACCCGGACCCTTTAGTTATTGTCCTTGGTGACTTCAACAAAGGAAACCTTAGTCATGAACTCCGTAAATACAGACAGTTTATTAAATGCTCAACCAGAGAGGAGAACATTCTAGATCACTGCTATACAACAATAAATGAGGCCTATCATGCCGTCCCTCGTGCTGCACTGGGACTCTCTGACCATGTCATGGTCCATCTGATTCCTGCTTTACAGGCAGAAACTCAAGCTCTGTAAACCTGTGGTGAGGAAATTCAAGAAGTGGACCAGTGAGGCTATGGAGGATCTTCGGGCGTGCTTGGACTGTACAGACTGGGACGTTTTCAGGACTGCTACCAACAGTCTGGATGAGTACACAGAGGCTGTAACTTCATACATCAGCTTCTGTGAGGACAGCTGTGTTCCCACAAGCACCAGGGTGAGTTATAACAACAACAAACCCTGGTTTACAGCAGAACTCAGACAGCTAAGACTGCACAAGGATCAGGCATGTAGTAGTGGGGACAAGGACTTGTACAAAGAGGCAAAATACAGGTTTAGTAAGGCAGTGAGAGATGCTAAACGACTGTACATGTTACATGATGTTCAGAGCTAGAGTTGTGCCCTAAAAGATGGAGCAATTCCCCCATGCCCTAAAGAATTGATAGAGGGCGAAGATGCTGTCCCTGTTTTTCTGCTGGGTGACGCAGCTTATCCCCTGATGTGAGAAAGAGAGAGAGAGAGAGATAGACCCGCAGCGCTGTAACTACGTCTGAAAAATAAAACTTCTAAAACTTTCCATGAACTGTGTCTGTTTGAGTTTATAGAGGAAGATTTTAGAGGAAGATCTTAAGTATCAAATACAACCTTTCATTATTAAAGACTACTTTATTACTCTGTCGTATTTTTTTTTTAACTAAGCAAGCAATCCACTTCCTGTTTACACCGTCACGCACATGCCCAGTGTACATTAATGGTCACGTGCTGTCCGCCTTCGAAGGCTGCCGTGTGGATGCAGATCAACTCGAGAATGATGCTGAAACTCCCGTGTGGACGGAGATCGTTTCTATTTGACAACTCTGCTTCCAAGTAGAAACGGAGTAGTTTGGATGTAGCATCAGACAGATCACCAACTACAAGCCTAAAACACCCCACTCTATGAATGACCTCCGCCTGGCAGACGGGCTGAATGAGTTCTACTGTAGATTTGAAAGACAATGGGACAGTCCTGACTCCATCCCCCACAGCCCCATCAACCAGCCCCCCTCCCTCAGCTCACCAGGGGCTCATGCCTCTGTACCACCCAGGTGGGAGACTGACCATCTGGTGACCTGTTGCGGTCTGAACAACTTAGAGCTCAATGCCCTAAAGACAATGAAGATGGTTGTGGATTTCAGGAAGAACGTAGCCCCACCTGCCCCTATCACTGTGTGACTCCCCCGTCAACGCTGTGGATTCCTTCCGTTTCCTGGGCTCCACCATAACCCAGGACCTCAAGTGGGAGCTGAACATCAGCTCCATCGCAAAGAAGGCTCAGCAGAAAATGTACTTCCTGAGGCAGCTGAAGAAATTCAACCTGCCAAAGACAATGTTGGTGCACTTCTACACTGCCATCATTGAGTCCATCCTCTGCTCCTCCATCACAGTCTGGTACGCTGCAGCCACTGCCAATCACAGCCACAGCGCATCATTCGCTCTGCCGAGAGGGTGATTGGCTGCAATCTGCCGTCCCTCCACGACTTGATCGCTTCAAGGACCCTGAAGCAAGCAAGAAAGATTGTAGTTGACCCCTCTCACCCTGGATAAAATCTGTTCGTGCCCCTTCCATCTGGCAGGAGGCTGCAGTCCATCAGGACCAAGAACTCACACTACACAAACAGTTTCTTCCCATCCGCAGTCGGGCTCATTAACAAAGCCCGGGACCCTCACTGACTCTGTCATCCCCAGGACAATTTCCTACTGGTCTCTCCCCTGCACATCCCTATGTTTCTTTATTTAAACACACTCCATCCATCCATCCATTTTCCTCCGCTTATCCGGGGTCGGGTCGTGGTGGCAGCAGGCCAAGCAGGCTGACCCAGACCTCCCTCTCACTGGCAAAATGTTCCAGCTCATTCTGGGGGATCCCGAGGCGTTCCCAGGCCAGCTGGGAGATGTAATCTCTCCAGCGTGTTCTGGGTCTTCCCCGGGGTCTCTTCCAAGTTGGACGTGCCTGGAAAACCTCCAGTGGGAGGCGTCCAGGAGGCATCCTAATTAGATGCCCGAACCACCTCAGCTGACTCCTTTCGATGCGAAGGAGTAGCGGCTCGACTCCAAGCTCCCTCCTGATGACCGAGCTCCTTATCCTATCTCTAAGGCTGAGCCTGGCCACTCTACGGAGGAAACTCATTTCGGCCGCTTGTAGCCGCGACCTTGTCCTTTCGGTCACGACCCAGAGTTCGTGACCATAGGTGAGGGTAGGAACGTAGACCGAGTGGTAAATTGAGAGCTTTGCCTTCCGGCTCAGCTCCCTCTTCACCAAGACGGTCCGGTGCAGCGCCTGCTTTACTGCTGCATCTTACCCTCACTCGTGAACAAGACCCCGAGATACTTAAACTCCTTCGCTTGAGGTAGGCACTCCGTCCCCACCTGGAGGGAGCAATCCACCGGTTTCCGGCAGAGAACCATGGCCTCAGATTTGGAGGTGCTAACTCTCATCCCCGCAGCTTCACACTCGGCTGCAAACCGACCCAGTGAATGCTGGAGGTCATGATCCGAGGAGGCTAACAGGACCACATCATCTGCAAACACGAGAGAGGCGATCCCGAGACCCCCGAACCTGACGTTCTCCACCCCGAGGCTGCACCTAGATATCCTGTCCATGAAAGTTACGAACAGGACCGGTGAGAAAGGGCAGCCCTGGCGGAGGCCAACACCCACCGGGAACGTGTCTGACTTATTACCGAGAATGAGGACACAGCTCCTACTGCAGTCGTACAGAGACCGGATCTCCCGTTGTAACGGGTCCGGCACCCCATACTCCCGCAGCACCCCCCACAAGAACCCCCGAGGGACCCGGTCGAAAGCCTTCTCCAAGTCCACAAAGCACATGTAGACTGGTTGGGCAAACTCCCAGAACCCCTCCAGTAGTCTTGCGAGGGTAAAGAGCTGGTCCACTGTTCCACGGCCGGGACGGAATCCGCACTGCTCCTCTTGAATCCGAGGTTCGACAAGCGGTCGGAGCCTCCTTTCCAGCATCCTGGCATAAGCCTTCCCCGGGAGGCTGAGTAGTGTGATACCCCGGTAATTCGAGCACACTCTCCGGTCCCCCTTTTTGAAGATGGGAACCACCACCCCGGTCTGCCATTCCATGGGCACTAATCCCGACCCCCATGCGACATTGAAGAGGCGTGTCAGCCAGGACAGCCCAACTATGTCCAGCGCTTTCAGCATCTCAGGGCAGATCTCATCCACCCCAGGCGCCTTGCCACCAAGGAGCTTTTTAACTACCTCAGCGACCTCTGCCAGGGATATGGGTGAGCCTCCCCCTAGATCTTCAGGCGCTGCCTCCTCTGCAGAGGACATGTTGGTCGGGTTTAGGAGTTCCTCAAAGTGCTCTTTCCACCGCCCGACGATGTCCCCCGTCCGGGTTAGCAGTTCCCCCCCC